>NW_027263282.1:45000-87383 GCF_902827115.2 Pseudochaenichthys georgianus
TCCATAGATTTAGGAGGTCCCCTAGTGGCCGTTAGCTGTACAAAGAAAATGTGGGGAAAAGTCGCGGTTTATAGTCCGAAAAGTACGGTACTTTGATGTCTGCACCACGACATCAAGTCAAATCCCTCCACGTAATAAACCCGCTTCTGATTCTGCTGAGAAAGAGTCCGTGGTCATCTCACCACACCTTTACGAGAGCTTGCCTTTTGGTTGAACACCTTTTAAAGTCATGTACTTGAAGAGCGCACTTCACCAGCTGTCTGTCAAAGCCACAGTTGTACGTGCGACCACACACATGCACACGAGAGCTAATACAACGCCCTCTGAGCGAAATGGGCTTTATTTATCGAACAGTTTCCGCCGACATGCATTTCTAAAAGCACAGTCTGCCGTAGATTTCTTCTCCCCATGAGGTGGAAGGCACGTCCTCCCCTCCCCCTCTCCCTGGCGCCTGCAGAGAGGCTATTATTGCAGCTAATTATCTACAAATAGGCCCGATATGACAAAAACCACAGCCCCTGTACCGGCACGGGAATACAGTCTGAGTGGGAATAACGGAGTATAGAAGGAGGCGAGGCTGACAAAGAAGACGGGACAAAAAGTCACGGAAATAATGGCGACGATGGTGATGAAGACACAATGAGATGAGAGAGCTAAAAGAGATATGTAAGTGGGAGGCAGATGGGCGAAGAAAGGCAGTGACACCAAAAGAGAGACGGGGAAATGATCTGCGGTGTTTCCCATAGCAACTGTCCAACGGGATCGGGACACAAAAAGACGCTGTAATCAGATTACTGTTGCACTTCTAAACATTGGGGATTACTAGCAGTGTGAACAGACCGAGATAGATTTACAAATCATCGGATGTTCGGGAGTTATTCAAATAAGCTTTCTTACAGGAAGTTACACCTAAATTCAGAGTAAAAAACATTTGGATTTAAAATACACTGAAAGGAAGACAAGCCACAGTCATGTCAGGTAATGTGAAAAGACCTCATATATTATAGGTTTGTTTTCCAGTGTAACCCTAAAGCACATCCATTTATCTCCCAGCATGCATCAGGCTCTGTCTCCTCTCCATAGAGAAACCCACTTCGCGGGCGATGACGCTTCAACGGGTGCTTGATTAGATCCTCACCGGCGCTGAGACAGATGAATATCTATCGGTGTCCAATGAAAACACGTTCTCTCTGCTTTCATGTGGATCTTCCCGAGTGTCCCGCTCTTAGTTCGTCCGGGGGAAATATGTCAGAGGAGCGTTGCCTCTCCACGTAATCGTGTTATTGTTCCCAAAACACTTCCTTTAAACTGCAGCGAACAGCAGTGTGTTGTTGTGTTTTATTTGCCATGGAAACGTAAAGGACTTAAGAGTGAAGGGTAATCAAAGGAAAACACTTGAACAGGTGTGTGTGTGTGTGTGTGTGTGTGTGTGTGTGTGTGTGTGTGTGTGTGTGTGTGTGTGTGTGTGTGTGTGTGTGTGTGTGTGTGTGTGTGTGTGTGTGTGTGTGTGTGTGTGTGTGTGTGTGTGTGTGTGTGTGTGTGTGTGTGTGTGTGTGTGTGGGGTGGCAGGCGTCCACATTTTGTATTTTATCTTATTCATTTATTTTTATTTTATTGACAATTATTTGAAAACCATCAAGGCTCATTGCAACAGTCAAACGTGGAACTTGGTGTAGATCCAGCGCAACAATGCCAACAACATGCAGCAAACAAAAATAAAATGTTTTTGCTTTACGAAAGTGTGCGGGTCCTGAGCAACATAAATAAGTCCAATAATGAGAAAGGGTTCTGGGCGTTTTTGTCCGTCATATTGGAGCGAGTTTCAATAAACTTCCATCCGTTAGCTTTCAAATATTTACACTTATGAATAAAATGTTTATTCAACAAAATGTGTGTAGGTTTGATGCAAGGCGAGGTGGGTCTGAGAGGCTTAAAGTGGAGAAATACCCCCCAAAAAATCACATTAAAACATCCAGTTTTTTTAAATGGACGGTTGCATAAAAATATTTCAATGCAAAATATTTGTTGCGGTTGATATGTGGAACTTATTCTTTATTCTTTTCAATCAAAGTGTTCAATTTAAGAGCACTTTGATGCTTTCCCTCCCTTTTAGTCGGTGCTTGTAAATGGTCTGCAAACCCACTGTGCGTTTAACTGTATGACAGAAGCAGCAGTGTGTTGTTGTGTATTATTCGCCATGGAAACATAAAGGACTTGTATTTAAGAGTGAAGGGTAATCAAAGGGAAACACTTGAAAAGGTACGTGTGTGTCAGATCAGTGTTTGGCTGCAGGTCTGATGCCAAGACAACGCTTAAAGTGTACGAACAGCTTTTTATAATATAAAAAATATAGCTTTTTTAAATGGATGGTTGAATATTTCACCGCAGAATGATTGTTTTGTTGATATTTGGAACGTATTCTTGGATTTTCTCCGATCAAAGTGTTCAATTTAAGGGCACTTTTATGCTTTTCCCCTCTCCTGTAGAGTGTTATAGAGATTTTAGTGCATGTAAATGGTCTGCAAAGGCTGCACACTGTGTGTTTAAGTGGATATATGACAACAATTCTTAAAGCTATCAATTCAATATTTGCTTTATTGCCTCTCTGTGAACGTCTAGTCCACATTTTGAGCATTATTTCCATAGCTACACGTGTTAAGGCGGACTCAACGCCCTATGGAGGAGCCGACTATTTCACTTTTTCTGGATTATCAACAAAAAAATAATAATTTTGCAGCAAAAGATATTTATACAAGCATCCATTTAAATTACTAGACCGATTAAAGCCATAAAAAACATGGTTGTGCCTGGGGACATCGACTTGTAGGGGCCTCTACTATTTCCCACTCTCCACAGGATTGCATACGAGCAAACACTATGTTGTATGTCCACACACACACACACACACACACACACACACACACACACACACACACACGTCGTGATTGACACTTACATCACTGACTCCGGCCTCCACTATCTTCAGGCCCGTCTCCTTCTCCAGCTGCTGCTTCTGTTGCACTGCGGAGAGAAACAAAAAAAACGAGGTGTTGAGATGACAGAGGAACCCAGACATGATGGAGTGGACGTAACGACGTGAGTCAGATGTCAAACTGGTCATACAGAAATGACCAGCTTTCCCACACACACACACACACACACACACACACACACACACACACACACACACACACACACACACACACACACACACACACACACACACACACACACACACACACACACACACACACACACACACACACACACACACACACACAAAATCATTGATGTGAGAACACGTCTGACAGCTGGCGGCTGTTTGTGTTGCACAGATGGATGACGTGTTGTGTGGGTAGTTCGTCTATAACAGTTGTTTTTAATCAGATTTCCATGCTAACCAATCACATTTCTTGCCGATACCAAATAGCATTAGCTTCCATAGTTAGCATGAGTATAGATGAAGAGTTAGCATGAGTATAGATGAAGAGTTAGCATGAGTATAGATGAAGAGTTAGCATGAGTATAGATGAAGAGTTAGCATGAGTATAGATGAAGAGTTAGCATGAGTATAGATGAAGAGTTAGCATGAGTATAGATGAAGAGTTAGCATGAGTATAGATGAAGAGTTAGCATGAGTATAAATGAAGAGTTAGCATGAGTATAGATGAAGAGTTAGCATGAGTATAAATGAAGAGTTAGCATGAGTATAGATGAAGAGTTAGCATGAGTATAGATGAAGAGTTAGCATGAGTATAGATGAAGAGTTAGCATGAGTATAGATGAAGAGTTAGCATGAGTATAGATGAAGAGTTAGCATGAGTATAGATGAAGAGTTAGCATGAGTATAGATGAAGAGTTAGCATGAGTATAGATGAAGAGTTAGCATGAGTATAGATGAAGAGTTAGCATGAGTATAGATGAAGAGTTAGCATGAGTATAGATGAAGCGTTAGCATGAGTATAGATGAAGAGTTAGCATGAGTATACATGAAGAGTTAGCATGAGTATAGATGAAGAGTTAGCATGAGTATAGATGAAGAGTTAGCATGAGTATAGATGAAGAGTTAGCATGAGTATAGATGAAGAGTTAGCATGAGTATAGATGAAGAGTTAGCATGAGTATAAATGAAGAGTTAGCATGAGTATAGATGAAGCGTTAGCATGAGTATAGATGAAGAGTTAGCATGAGTATACATGAAGAGTTAGCATGAGTATAGATGAAGAGTTAGCATGAGTATAGATGAAGAGTTAGCATGAGTATAGATGAAGCGTTAGCATGAGTATAGATGAAGAGTTAGCATGAGTATACATGAAGAGTTAGCATGAGTATAGATGAAGAGTTAGCATGAGTATAGATGAAGAGTTAGCATGAGTATAGATGAAGAGTTAGCATGAGTATAGATGAAGAGTTAGCATGAGTATAGATGAAGAGTTAGCATGAGTATAAATGAAGAGTTAGCATGAGTATAGATGAAGCGTTAGCATGAGTATAGATGAAGAGTTAGCATGAGTATACATGAAGAGTTAGCATGAGTATAGATGAAGAGTTAGCATGAGTATAGATGAAGAGTTAGCATGAGTATAGATGAAGAGTTAGCATGAGTATACATGAAGAGTTAGCATGAGTATAGATGAAGAGTTAGCATGAGTATAAATGAAGAGTTAGCATAGTCTTTGCCATGTTTACCATTAAGCTTTCGAAGCATGCTAACGATAGCTTATCTAAACACACAGTCCCATTGATTTCAGGCTAACAACCAAAAACACATTCAGATGACCGTTGACTTCCAGACCAGGGGACAGGAAGTAGCTCAGTACTGGTTCTGGGACTCAGTACTGGGTTTGGGACTCAGTACTGGGTTTGAGACTCAGTACTGGTTTGAGACTCAGTACTGGTTCTGGACTCAGTACTGACTCAGTACTGGGTTTGGGACTCAGTACTGGGTTTGGGACTCAGTACTGGGTTTGGGACTCAGTACTGGGTTTGAGACTCAGTACTGGGTTTGGGACTCAGTACTGGGTTTGGGACTCAGTACTGGTTTGGGACTCAGTACTGGGTTTGGGACTCAGTACTGGGTTTGGGACTCAGTACTGGTTTGAGACTCAGTACTGGTTCTGGGACTCAGTACTGGGTTTGAGACTCAGTACTGGGTTTGAGACTCAGTACTGGTTTGGGACTCAGTACTGGTTTGGGACTCAGTACTGGTTTGGGACTCAGTACTGGTTTGGGACTCAGTACTGGGTTCTGGACACAGTACTGGTTCTGGACTCAGAACAGCTCTGGACTCAGTACTGGTTCTGGACTCAGTACAGCTCTGGACTCAGTACTGGTTCTGGACTCAGTACTGGTTCTGGACTCAGAACAGCTCTGGCTGATGGCGAATGTTTTGCAGATACTTTTTCTGTCATGATTTTATTGAGATGCATGTTAGCGACGTTTCACAAAACCTCACGGTGTCGCTGGAAGGAAAAGTCAAGGGATCTTCAAATTCTGCAGGGTTCAACCTCTGGGAACCAGGAGAGTCTGGCCCAAAGTTCAAGACAATCCACACAATAGAAGTTGAGATATTAAACGTGTTTATATTAAAAGTTGACCGATAAATAATGCATGTCTTCTCAGCAGAGGAGGTGAATTGTGGATTCTCCTCACACAGAAAGCGCTGCCTTTGTTCCGGCAGTAATTAACACACCAGCCGGGTTTGATCCTCGCATCTATGGATCTAATCAAATATGGCATGCTATTTCCAAAGCTTTGTTCACGGGGAAAAAAAAGGCATTCTCATGCAAATGACCCCCAAAGTGAGACGCTGTTAAATATCCATCGCTCAAGATCACACATCTCACCGACTCTCTTGATGGAGACATCTTTTATTGAAAAACAAAATCAAAGGAGGCTTTAATAGATTATGCCAAATTAAGAGAGCAACAAGCGTCACTTTAATTGAGTTGGTTAGCATGTGAATGTGAAGAAGACGAGGAGGAGGCCCTTTAAATCCCATCTCCCCAGATGAAGGCTATGCAAATGACCTGAAGAGCCTAACCTCCGATCCGAGGCTTTTTTTAATTAGTATTTCTATCCGACGAATCCACAAAGCACGCAGCATCCAATTAAGCACGCTACTTTTAGGATAAGCATCCGTCTCCCTGCGTCAGCGTCCAGTTAGGCTCAGAGGACTCTTTAAAGTAGAGACACTACATACTGATATACACCTGAACATCAGCAGGAGAGGACTCTTTAAAGTAGAGACACTACATACTGATATACACCTGAACATCAGCAGGAGAGGACTCTTTAAAGTAGAGACACTACATACTGATATACACCTGAACATCAGCAGGAGAGGACTCTTTAAAGTAGAGACACTACGTACTGATATACACCTGAACATCAGCAGGAGAGGACTCTTTAAAGTAGAGACACTACGTACTGATATACACCTGAACATCAGCAAGAGAGGACTCTTTAAAGTAGAGACACTACATACTGATATACACCTGAACATCAGCAGGAGAGGACTCTTTAAAGTAGAGACACTACATACTGATATACACCTGAACATCAGCAAGAGAGGACTCTTTAAAGTAGAGACACTACATACTGATATACACCTGAACATCAGCAGGAGAGGACTCTTTAAAGTAGAGACACTACATACTGATATACACCTGAACATCAGCAGGAGAGGACTCTTTAAAGTAGAGACACTACATACTGATATACACCTGCACATCAGCAGGAGAGGACTCTTTAAAGTAGAGACACTACACACTGATATACACCTGGACATCAGCAGGAGAGGACTCTTTAAAGTAGAGACACTACATACTGATATACACCTGAACATCAGCAGGAGAGGACTCTTTAAAGTAGAGACACTACATACTGACATACACCTGAACATCAGCAGGAGAGGACTCTTTAAAGTAGAGACACTACATACTGATATACACCTGAACATCAGCAGGAGAGGACTCTTTAAAGTAGAGACACTACATACTGATATACACCTGAACATCAGCAGGAGAGGACTCTTTAAAGTAGAGACAGTACTAATGAGCGAGGTAATTGGGCGCAGCTGGGGAGGTGAATCCGCTGAAAGGTCACACAACGTTTTTTGGTCCTAATGAGGGCCTCTCTGGGGTCGCAACACATCATGAGTCAAACTACGGTGGATTAACACACACACACACACACACACACACACACACACACACACACACACACACACACACACACACACACACACACACACACACACACACACACACACACACACACACACACACACGTTTTGACTGACAAGCTGACATTAACCGTCTTCTCTGAAACCAAAGCAGCCTGAAGGTCAGTGTTTATCAAAGCTGAGGACTCTCACCGCGACCCACTTTAAATGTAAATACAACATCCTTTCTGGGCTCGTTAGGGCGGCTCTTCCGCTCTGCAGCTCGTTCCGTCAGCCACTGAGCAGACAACCGTCTTTCTGGCCATCCCTTATACTCACCTCCTCCCTCTCTCTCTCCTCACAGCTTCAAATTATCCCCCAAACACTCCCGACAGACCGTGGAGGAGAGACGTCAGCTCTCGTTCCAGAGAGGATGTGTAATAGGCGTTGTGTCCGGGTCTATCTGGGGTGATCGGTACCACGAAGATCTGATTTAATCTCGTCTGTTTCCGAGTCCCACGGAGACACATCATCTGATGTTCGGAGGCAGCGAGTAGGGAAGCCACGACGTATTCAAATGAGATGAAACACTAAGAAAATCACTTTAAAATGCGCTGGAAGGAAGGCCGACCGTAGTCACGCGTCAGGTGAAGTGGCTCTTTGGGAATAGCTATAAGAGAACAATTACATTTCTCTAAATAGAAATACACATTTGATCAGAATCAGAAGAAAGCATTTCTTTAAAGAGGCCCTTTCTGCAAGATGTGTTAATGATGCATCTGTTACTTAGCTTTACCCTATAAGTCTCGCGGGCCGTATACTATACCATTTGGTACGGCCCTCGAGGTAATTTATAAACACACGCAAAAAAGAAAAAAAAGAAAGAAATCTAGACCGCAAAATAATTAAACAAGTGAGTGCCTGTTTTTCCTGGCCAAGGTCAGGGTCCTTGAACACAACACAAGCCTAACGTGTCATCACGTGGTATATGTCTCGACTGACACATGCTGAAGGAGAGCACCAGAACGCCACTCGGCACTTCTAAAAATAGCAGTACCCATAAGGAGCCGTACACATGCCGCAGTTTCTGCGTGGCTGTGTCTTTAGTTGAGAGCCCAGTGGCGATCTGCTCATCTGTCACACTGATCATGCAGTCAATAACTTTGTTGTTATCATTAGCATCTGGTTAGCTAGCTATGCTAACGAGTATGAGAAGCTTTTTCTCCAACCAGTGAGGTAAAGGCACATCTTTATATGATCATTATAGTTATAAAAAAACAAGAGAATAAAGTAAACAGGTATAAAATACTATATGACAGTAAAAAAAAGTTGTTATTAATAAACAAGAGTACAGTTTGAAAGGAGAGTGATTTGTAAAATATCCATAGAGGAAAAGAAAATCTGCTTCCAGTTCTGTTTCATCTGGGTGTTGAGAGATGATCCATAGAGCTCCTAATGTTGCTTTCAAAGTGCACCAGATTGATGCTTTTAACTTCAACATTTAAAAAAACAAATCTTCCGGGGAGCATGCCCCCGGACCCCCCTAGAGGAGGTTAGGTCCCCCCCTAGAGGAGGTGAGGCCCCCCCTAGAGGAGGTAATCCCCCCCCCCACTTAAATCATGTTCACAGGAGTCTAAATACATTTGCACACATCTTGTGTCCATATCTTTCTGTTTTGGTGGTCACGCCACACCGTGCACGTGCATGCGTGAGTCATGGTGAGGTATCTGGATTCAGAGGTTGCTTTTTCTTTGCACATCGTGAAAGAAAGGTGAAATGAGTGGGCTGAGATTTTAGTATTTTTAAGCAGAGGTCAATCATTTGTACGGCCCTCGGAGGATGTTGAAAACATTGAAATGGCCCTTGAGAGGAAAAAGGTTCCCCACCCCTGCTTTAAGGTGTTGTTGATTGCTTTATGTATTTTAGTTGTATGTAACTGCAACTACATTATGTCTTCAAATGCTAATAAAATATATTTAAAATAAGCTGATCGTCTTCAATGCAATAAACAACTAAACAATTACATTATTTATATTTGTAATGTTAACGCAATCACTAGGTGCTTTCATTTTGAAGGAGCCAAAGAAAAGGTCATTAAGACCTTTACCTTTAAATTCATCCACTCAAAACAACGGCCCTTTAATGCCTCCAAATTCTCACAAAAACAACCGACATGTGTGGCTGCACTTCACTTCCTGTTTAGTAACAACAGGTATCTATAGATCAACCCAGACCTGTATATATAGGGGAGAAGGGGGTACGTTGAGCCACCCCCTGTAACCAGGCAACGCCTTATAGTTGTAATCAAGTGACCAGAAATTATGCAAGCTCCTCCCATTTCTCCTTGCCTGTGAAAGAGAGAGATGCTCATTGGTCAGGTGAGTAAACATTTTTACAAAAAAACGTGTTTTGCTTGTCAAAGTACATTTTCTAGATGTCAGCTAAAAGTATCCAGGTTTAAACACTTATATTGTATGTGTTGACGTGTTGGCAGCGTATTACACCATGTGACTCATTAAGCTGAAGATGACTCTGCATTCTAATGCTAGGCTATTTTTTCTAAAATTGTGGCTGTGGGGTAAAGTGAACCACGGGCCGTGGGGTAAAGTGAGAGTAGGCCAAGCTGATAATAAGAGCTACAGTAGGCTACATTTCAAGTTGAATGCACCCTGTGTGTGTTCGATTGGTAAGATGTATGAAACTGTATCACCATGTTTCTGATTACTTTTCCATTTAACATGTTAAAAAAATCAATTCAATCGAAATTTATATTAAAAATATTTGAAAAACTAAGCTTGTACTTGGTTTGTTATTTATTGTTTATAGTTACCTTTAAGATGTGCTGTAGGTATGCCCAGATCTGAACAGGTAGGCCCAGGTCTGAACAGGTAGGCCCAGGTCTGAACAGGTAGGCCCAGGTCTGAACAGGTAGGCCCAGGTGTGAACAGGTAGGCCCAGGTCTGAACAGGTATGCCCAGGTCTGAACAGGTAGGCCCAGGTGTGAACAGGTAGGCCCAGGTCTGAACAGGTATGCCCAGGTCTGAACAGGTAGGCCCAGGTCTGAACAGGTAGGCCCAGGTCTGAACAGGTAGGCCCAGGTCTGAACAGGTAGGCCCAGGTCTGAACAGGTAGGCCCAGGTCTGAACAGGTATGCCCAGGTCTGAACAGGTAGGCCCAGGTCTGAACAGGTATGCCCAGGTGTGAACAGGTATGCCCAGGTGTGAACAGATAGGCCCAGGTCTGAACAGGTAGGCCCAGGTCTGAACAGGTAGGCCCAGGTGTGAACAGATAGGCCCAGGTCTGAACAGGTAGGCCCAGGTCTGAACAGTGGCTCAACTGACCCCTGACCCGGGGCAAGTTGAGCCACAACACTTCTTTTTTTTAAGAAGTAATATTTGCACTGCCCTCGATCAAATATTAATTATTATCATTGCCATTGATCGGACATAGGAGACGTCCTGAATTATAGGTGTGTGCTTTCATTTGACTATGTGTCCTTTCTCCTTGCTCAGAGGACAGCTCAACGTACCCCACTCCCCCTACCGAGTGGCTTCTGCAGGGACTGTGCTCGCTGCCAAGGAACATTTTTCAAAATGAAAATGGTGTTATGAAATATTACATGTGAACACACACTTCAGAAACTCCTCGAGGACTTTCTAAAGAGGCAGACGAAGAAGAGGGAAAATGCCATTTCAATCACGGATGTAAAGAAGGACGCACGCTGATGAATACACGTTTGAACTCGATGTCATGTGACCTTTGAGTCGCGTTGCACTCACAAACGCTCCTGATTTGATTAAACCGCTGCTTCTCTGCCACCATATGCCGCTCGCTGACGCCCCACCGCGGACGCTAACTCGGAGGGATTGTCACGGAGTCATCGGAGCCGAAAGTCATGAATATATTCTGTTATTGTTCGAATACGAGTTCACCACGGGGAGACGAATCCGAGTATTTTGCACACGATCGTAACGCTGCCCAAAATGCATATTTCACCAGATTGATCTGTTAATATTGAATAACATCCAACAGCATCTTTCCATCCGTCTCTTCCATCTCTCCCCATCTCTCCATCCGTCTCTTCCATCTCTCCTCCATCTCTCCATCCGTCAGAATGGAAGTGTTTATTGCAGAGGAGGGCTGACGCGCACGCCTCTCAGCAGCCGTTAGTATTATCAGCAGGCAATCGCTACGATATTAAAGCTGCCATTCCTCCCATCACTCCCCCCCCCCCCTGCACATATGATGGCTGGCTACCTATCAGCGAGCAGAGAGGAAGAGGAAGAGGAGGAAGAGGAGATGCACCTGATCCCTCCTGGCTGATAGGATGCAGTCATTTCTCAGTCCCACAAAAACAATAATATCCTTTTGCTATGAAGCAGCTCGATGTATGATATGAAACATGATATATGTGGTTCTTTACGTCTGCTTATCAAAAGGAGGAGAGAATAATATAAACTGACTTCCACAGGATTTATTATGAGAGGGATAAACACCCTTTAACTAGCTGTATATATATTTACCACTATAAGAACACGGACACCATTTGATGCCCAGAAAATCCATCTTTTCTTACGGTGGCCGACAGACAGGTGCAAGAAGCTCAACACACAACGGAGACTAGGGGACACTAAAGAGTGACGCACACAGCTGGGAGACCAGGGGACACTAAAGAGTGACGCACACAGCTGGGAGACCAGGGGACACTAAAGAGTGACGCACACAGCTGGGAGACCAGGGGACACTAAAGAGTGACGCACACAGCTGGAGACCAGGGGACACTAAAGAGTGACGCACACAGCTGGGAGACCAGGGGACACTAAAGAGTGACGCACACAGCTGGGAGACCAGGGGACACTAAAGAGTGACGCACACAGCTGGGAGACCAGGGGACACTAAAGAGTGACGCACACAGCTGGGAGACCGGGGGACACTAAAGAGTGACGCACACAGCTGGGAGACCAGGGGACACTAAAGAGTGACGCACACAGCTGGGAGACCAGGGGACACTAAAGAGTGACGCACACAGCTGGGAGACCAGGGGACACTAAAGAGTGACGCACACAGCTGGGAGACCAGGGGACACTAAAGAGTGACGCACACAGCTGGAGACCAGGGGACACTAAAGAGTGACGCACACAGCTGGGAGACCAGGGGACACTAAAGAGTGACGTACACAGCTGGGAGACCAGGGGACACTAAAGAGTGACGCACACAGCTGGGAGACCAGGGGACACTAAAGAGTGACGCACACAGCTGGGAGACCAGGGGACACTAAAGAGTGACGCACACAGCTGGAGACCAGGGGACACTAAAGAGTGACGCACACAGCTGGGAGACCAGGGGACACTAAAGAGTGACGCACACAGCTGGGAGACCAGGGGACACTAAAGAGTGACGTACACAGCTGGGAGACCAGGGGACACTAAAGAGTGACGCACACAGCTGGGAGACCAGGGGACACTAAAGAGTGACGCACACAGCTGGAGACCAGGGGACACTAAAGAGTGACGCACACAGCTGGGAGACCAGGGGACACTAAAGAGTGACGCACACAGCTGGAGACCAGGGGACACTAAAGAGTGACGCACACAGCTGGGAGACCAGGGGACACTAAAGAGTGACGCACACAGCTGGAGACCAGGGGACACTAAAGAGTGACGCACACAGCTGGGAGACCAGGGGACACTAAAGAGTGACGTACACAGCTGGGAGACCAGGGGACACTAAAGAGTGACGCACACAGCTGGGAGACCAGGGGACACTAAAGAGTGACGCACACAGCAGGGAGACCAGGGGACACTAAAGAGTGACGCACACATCAGGGAGACCAGGGGACACTAAAGAGTGACGCACACAGCTGGAGACCAGGGGACACTAAAGAGTGACGCACACAGCTGGAGACCAGGGGACACTAAAGAGTGTCGCACACAGCTGGAGACCAGGGGACACTAAAGAGTGTCGCACACAGCTCAGATATACTAACACTCAACAGGGAGATCATCATTATTCCACATGTTGTAATGATTTGATTGATTGTTATATTTATATAAATAATAGTTAATTGCAATCAACGCGTCCTGGAGCCCACGACGATGAAGGCTTTAAAGGACGTGAGGAATCAAGTATTTAATGAAGAGCTGAGGGAGCATGGGGCTGATTAATCAGAGCAGTAAACACATCTTACAGGACGGATAAATGGGAAATGCTGATGTTCAATTTGATTAAAAACAGCCACTGGTTTATTGGTCCGTGAGACTCAGAATTAAATACATGGAAGTAATCTAGTATATCTGGTAACATAGCAACGGTCCTCTCTCCTCTAATTATAACACACTCCAGCGACACCAGGCCCTCTGTGGTCTTCTCGCTCTCCCCGCATGACGCTCGCTGTGACATCATTAGTCTCCAACGTCCAATCAGAAGTGCCAATCATCGCCCACGTGTCTGTCACATGTGGCTTCATGCTGCTCACAGCGGGGGGTCCTCTCTGCGTATCGATCTCGGATCAACAGCGTCTCCAACAAACCCACTGCTGCCATTCAGGCGGAGGCAACACGACCCGGCGTGTACTGGGAGTACTGCACGGAGTACTGCACGGAGTACTGCACGGAGTACTGCACAGAGTACTGCACAGAGTACTGCACGGAGTACTGCACAGAATACTGCACGGAGTACTGCACGGAGTACTGCGCGGAGTACTGCGCGGAGTACTGCACGGAGTACTGCGCGGAGTACTGCACAGAGTACTGCACAGAGTACTGCACGGAGTACTGCACAGAGTACTGCACGGAGTACTGCACAGAGTACTGCACGGAGTAGAGTACTGCACGGAGTACTGCACAGAGTACTGCACGGAGTAGAGTACTGCACGGAGTACTGCGCGGAGTACTGCGCGGAGTACTGCACAGAGTACTGCGCGGAGTACTGCGCAGAGTACTGCACGGAGTAGAGTACTGCACGGAGTACTGCACAGAGTACTGCACGGAGTAGAGTACTGCACGGAGTACTGCGCGGAGTACTGCGCGGAGTACTGCGCAGAGTACTGCGCGGAGTACTGCGCGGAGTACTGCGCGGAGTACTGCACGGAGTACTGCACAGAGTACTGCACAGAGTACTGCACAGAGTACTGCGGAAACACATCAAGTACTGTGGAAAACACACGGAGTACTGCGGAAAACACACGGAGTACTGCACGGAGTACTGCACGTACTTCACGGAGTACTGCGGAAAACACACGGAGTACTGCGGAAACACATCAAGTACTGCGGAAACACACGGAGTACTGCACAGAGTACTGCACAGAGTACTGCACAGAGTACTGCACAGAGTATTGCACAGAGTACTGCACAGAGAGTCTCTCCGTGCGAGAGACGCCAGGTGCGAGAGGCGCCAGGTGCGAGAGGCGCCAGGTGAGAGAGACGCCAGGTGAGAGAGGCGCCAGGTGAGAGAGGCGCCAGGTGCGAGAGGCGCCAGATGCGAGAGGCGCCAGGTGAGAGAGGCGCCAGGTGAGAGAGGCGCCAGGTGAGAGAGGCGCCAGGTGAGAGAGGCGCCAGGTGAGAGAGGCGCCAGGTGAGAGAGGCGCCAGGTGCGAGAGGCGCCAGGTGCGAGAGGCGCCAGATGCGAGAGGCGCCAGGTGAGAGAGGCGCCAGGTGAGAGAGACGCCAGGTGAGAGAGGCGCCAGGTGCGAGAGGCGCCAGGTGCGAGAGGCGCCAGGTGCGAGAGGCGCCAGGTGAGAGAGACGCCAGGTGAGAGAGGCGCCAGGTGAGAGAGGCGCCAGGTGCGAGAGGCGCCAGGTGAGAGAGACGCCAGGTGAGAGAGACGCCAGGTGAGAGAGGCGCCAGGTGAGAGAGGCGCCAGGTGCGAGAGGCGCCAGATGCGAGAGGCGCCAGGTGAGAGAGGCGCCAGGTGAGAGAGACGCCAGGTGCGAGAGGCGCCAGGTGAGAGAGGCGCCAGGTGAGAGAGGCGCCAGGTGCGAGAGGCGCCAGATGCGAGAGGCGCCAGGTGAGAGAGGCGCCAGGTGAGAGAGACGCCAGGTGAGAGAGGCGCCAGGTGCGAGAGGCGCCAGGTGCGAGAGGCGCCAGGTGCGAGAGGCGCCAGGTGAGAGAGACGCCAGGTGAGAGAGGCGCCAGGTGAGAGAGGCGCCAGGTGCGAGAGGCGCCAGGTGCGAGAGGCGCCAGGTGAGAGAGGCGCCAGGTGCGAGAGGCGCCAGGTGAGAGAGGCGCCAGGTGCGAGAGGCGCCAGGTGAGAGAGGCGCCAGGTGAGAGAGGCGCCAGGTGCGAGAGGCGCCAGGTGCGAGAGGCGCCAGGTGAGAGAGACGCCAGGTGAGAGAGGCGCCAGGTGCGAGAGGCGCCAGGTGAGAGAGGCGCCAGGTGCGAGAGGCGCCAGGTGCGAGAGGCGCCAGGTGCGAGAGGCGCCAGGTGAGAGAGGCGCCAGGTGCGAGAGACGCCAGGTGCGAGAGGCGCCAGGTGAGAGAGACGCCAGGTGAGAGAGGCGCCAGGTGAGAGAGGCGCCAGGTGCGAGAGGCGCCAGGTGAGAGAGGCGCCAGGTGAGAGAGGCGCCAGGTGCGAGAGGCGCCAGGTGCGAGAGGCGCCAGGTGAGAGAGACGCCAGGTGAGAGAGGCGCCAGGTGCGAGAGGCGCCAGGTGAGAGAGGCGCCAGGTGCGAGAGGCGCCAGGTGCGAGAGGCGCCAGGTGCGAGAGGCGCCAGGTGAGAGAGGCGCCAGGTGCGAGAGACGCCAGGTGCGAGAGGCGCCAGGTGAGAGAGGCGCCAGGTGCGAGAGGCGCCAGGTGCGAGAGGCGCCAGGTGCGAGAGGCGCCAGGTGAGAGAGGCGCCAGGTGCGAGAGGCGCCAGGTGCGAGAGGCGCCAGGTGCGAGAGGCGCCAGGTGAGAGAGGCGCCAGGTGCGAGAGACGCCAGGTGCGAGAGGCGCCAGGTGAGAGAGACGCCAGGTGAGAGAGGCGCCAGGTGAGAGAGGCGCCAGGTGCGAGAGGCGCCAGGTGCGAGAGGCGCCAGGTGCGAGAGGCGCCAGGTGAGAGAGACGCCAGGTGAGAGAGGCGCCAGGTGAGAGAGGCGCCAGGTGCGAGAGACGCCAGGTGCGAGAGGCGCCAGGTGAGAGAGACGCCAGGTGAGAGAGGCGCCAGGTGAGAGAGGCGCCAGGTGCGAGAGGCGCCAGGTGCGAGAGGCGCCAGGTGCGAGAGGCGCCAGGTGAGAGAGACGCCAGGTGAGAGAGGCGCCAGGTGCGAGAGGCGCCAGGTGCGAGAGGCGCCAGGTGCGAGAGGCGCCAGGTGCGAGAGACGCCAGGTGAGAGGCGCCAGGTGCGAGAGGCGCCAGGTGAGAGAGGCGCCAGGTGAGAGAGACGCCAGGTGAGAGAGGCGCCAGGTGCGAGAGGCGCCAGGTGAGAGAGGCGCCAGGTGCGAGAGGCGCCAGGTGCGAGAGGCGCCAGGTGCGAGAGGCGCCAGGTGAGAGAGGCGCCAGGTGAGAGAGGCGCCAGGTGAGAGAGGCGCCAGGTGCGAGAGGCGCCAGGTGAGAGAGGCGCCAGGTGCGAGAGGCGCCAGGTGCGAGAGGCGCCAGGTGAGAGAGGCGCCAGGTGAGAGAGGCGCCAGGTGAGAGAGGCGCCAGGTGAGAGAGGCGCCAGGTGCGAGAGGCGCCAGGTGCGAGAGGCGCCAGGTGAGAGAGGCGCCAGGTGAGAGAGGCGCCAGGTGCGAGAGGCGCCAGGTGCATGCTGATGGGCGGTGCGAAGACCTGCAGGCACAGCATGAGGCAGCTTGTGAGCCACATCCAGAGGGTTGTCTTCCTCATGCAGGAGGCGCGTGTACTGCAGTACTTCATGTGTACTGCAGTACTTCATGTGTTTCTGCAGTACTTCATGTGTACTGCAGTACTTCATGTGTTTCTGCAGTACTTCATGTGTACTGCAGTACTTCATGTGTTTCTGCAGTACTTCATGTGTACTGCAGTACTTCATGTGTTTCTGCAGTACTTCATGTGTTTCTGCAGTACTTCATGTGTACTGCAGTACTTCATGTGTACTGCAGTACTTCATGTGTTTCTGCAGTACTTCATGTGTACTGCAGTACTTCATGTGTTTCTGCAGTACTTCATGTGTTTCTGCAGTACTTCATGTGTTTCTGCAGTACTTCATGTGTTTCTGCAGTACTTCATGTGTACTGCAGTACTTCATGTGTTTCTGCAGTACTTCATGTGTACTGCAGTACTTCATGTGTTTCTGCAGTACTTCATGTGTTTCTGCAGTACTTCAAGTGTACTGCAGTACTTCATGTGTTTCTGCAGTACTTCATGTGTACTGCAGTACTTCATGTGTTTCTGCAGTACTTCATGTGTACTGCAGTACTTCATGTGTTTCTGCAGTACTTCATGTGTTTCTGCAGTACTTCATGTGTACTGCAGTACTTCATGTGTTTCTGCAGTACTTCATGTGTACTGCAGTACTTCATGTGTACTGCAGTACTTCATGTGTACTGCAGTACTTCATGTGTTTCTGCAGTACTTCATGTGTACTGCAGTACTTCATGTGTACTGCAGTACTTCATGTGTACTGCAGTACTTCATGTGTTTCTGCAGTACTTCATGTGTACTGCAGTACTTCATGTGTTTCTGCAGTACTTCATGTGTTTCTGCAGTACTTCATGTGTACTGCAGTACTTCATGTGTACTGCAGTACTTCATGTGTTTCTGCAGTACTTCATGTGTACTGCAGTACTTCATGTGTACTGCAGTACTTCATGTGTTTCTGCAGTACTTCATGTGTTTCTGCAGTACTTCATGTGTACTGCAGTACTTCATGTGTTTCTGCAGTACTTCATGTGTTTCTGCAGTACTTCATGTGTTTCTGCAGTACTTCATGTGTTTCTGCAGTACTTCATGTGTACTGCAGTACTTCATGTGTTTCTGCAGTACTTCATGTGTACTGCAGTACTTCATGTGTTTCTGCAGTACTTCATGTGTTTCTGCAGTACTTCAAGTGTACTGCAGTACTTCATGTGTTTCTGCAGTACTTCATGTGTACTGCAGTACTTCATGTGTTTCTGCAGTACTTCATGTGTACTGCAGTACTTCATGTGTTTCTGCAGTACTTCATGTGTTTCTGCAGTACTTCATGTGTACTGCAGTACTTCATGTGTTTCTGCAGTACTTCATGTGTACTGCAGTACTTCATGTGTACTGCAGTACTTCATGTGTACTGCAGTACTTCATGTGTTTCTGCAGTACTTCATGTGTACTGCAGTACTTCATGTGTACTGCAGTACTTCATGTGTACTGCAGTACTTCATGTGTTTCTGCAGTACTTCATGTGTACTGCAGTACTTCATGTGTTTCTGCAGTACTTCATGTGTTTCTGCAGTACTTCATGTGTACTGCAGTACTTCATGTGTACTGCAGTACTTCATGTGTTTCTGCAGTACTTCATGTGTACTGCAGTACTTCATGTGTACTGCAGTACTTCATGTGTTTCTGCAGTACTTCATGTGTTTCTGCCTCTTTCTCGCATTGCAACATTTCGCTTATTGTTGCTATTTATTCCTGACGTTGATATCGTTGACTTCCTCTGTGGCGTGTCACATGGTCTTATAATCATTTAAAACGTATAGTCTTGTATTGAAACATAACATTATGTTCGTACGAGGAGTTTGACTTGGTGTCATGGAGCAGACATAAGAGTAAAACGAAAATGTAAAACACAGATAGAGAACTATTTTAAGAAAACTATAATCACGTTTAAAACATGTTAAAAATAGTACAGTCAAATATGGCAGTATTTACATAGAAATAGAGCAGAGCGGCGAAGTCCCGCCCCTTCCTCCATCGCCTCTATGGAATAAAATGGAATGAAATATGGAATAAAATTCGGCAGACATAAAAAAGAAAACAGATATTGATAATAATAATAATACATTTTATTTGTATAGCAAGTTTAATCAAAGGCTTATGTCACATCTGGAGGCATCGTTTGCTTTAGCTTCCTCCCTTCCTCCCTTCCTCCCTTCCTCCCTTCCTCCCGTGAAGAATTGGTGTCTCGCCTCTCAAAAGCAAAATGCCTTTTTCCACACAGAGTGTCAGAGCAGCCACGATCTATTAATCAATCAGCGAGAGGAACTGATCTCATGGCTGAGAGTCTGAGCTTGGTGGCGTTTCTGTGAGGAAAACACACAATATCTGCTTTTTGATTTTATTGCTGCCGTTAGGGAATCATTTGCTGAGGTATTCAACCTTCGACGCAGTTCATCATTTTCGCTCTTCACTGTCTCTTTTCCCATGGCATAGTTCTACGGCCTTGGGTATCACTGCTATCTCTCTTAAGGGGGAGGAGCTTGGGTATCACTGCTATCTCTCTTAAGGGGGAGGAGCTTGGGTATCACTGCTATCTCTCTTAGGGGGGAGGAGCTTGCGTTGGCGTTTTTCGTTGCAGATGAAGTGGATGCAATAGAAATGCTCCTCCCTCTTAATGTTTGCAAACTGATAGGTGGACAGGCTACAAAGGATCAGTCCCTTCAGATCCGCACACATGAAGCTTCATGAGCTGAACTGAACAGACCTGCTGCTGTGTTAACTCTTTAGCTGCCACTTTAAGCTTTATGATGTGTACAACATGGATGTAATTTGATTTAATCTTGCCATTTTAAATGATGTATTCAATAAATAAGGTTAAACCAAATCATTACATTACAATAGATTTTATTTTAATGATTTGGTTTAACTTAAAGAGAAACTTTATTGTTATTGCACAGATTACAGGTACTGAGAGAACGAAATGCAGTTTAGCTTCTAACCAGGTGCAACAAGCAGCGAAGTGGAAAGTAATGTTCACAATCTACAGAATAACATATAGAATGAATTGAATGATGAATAAACAGTGGGGTATGAATACACTAGATATCAGCCTGAGAGCAGTATGAACAGTGTGTATGAATACACTAGATATCAGCCTGAGAGCAGTATGAACAGTGTGTATTAATACACTAGATATCAGCCTGAGAGCAGTATGAACAGTGTGTATGAATACACTAGATATCAGCCTGAGAGCAGTATGCACAGTGTGTATTAATACACTAGATATCAGCCTGAGAGCAGTATGAACAGTGTGTATTAATACACTAGATATCAGCCTGAGAGCAGTATGAACAGTGTGTATGAATACACTAGATATCAGCCTGAGAGCAGTATGAACAGTGTGTATGAATACACTAGATATCAGCCTGAGAGCAGTATGCACAGTGTGTATGAATACACTAGATATCAGCCTGAGAGCAGTATGAACAGTGTGTATGAATACACTAGATATCAGCCTGTGAGCAGTATGCACAGTGTGTATTAATACACTAGATATCAGCCTGAGAGCAGTATGAACAGTGTGTATGAATACACTAGATATCAGCCTGTGAGCAGTATGCACAGTGTGTATTAATACACTAGATATCAGCCTGAGAGCAGTATGAACAGTGTGTATTAATACACTAGATATCAGCCTGAGAGCAGTATGGACAGTGTGTATGAATACACTAGATATCAGCCTGTGAGCAGTATGAACAGTGTGTATGAATATAATAAGATATATAAAGTATGAAAACGGTAAGCAGTATAGTATAACATATATAGATATTAATTTCATGATGATAAACATTGTGGAACAATGATGAAAAATGGGAATGGATGTGGCGACGTAAAACTGACACAAAACAACAACACACTTTTGCCAGCCAATGGGAGAGCTTCATCAGCAGCACGTGGTAAAACCCACCAATGAGCGCTCAGCTCGAGATACCAGCGAGCCGTTTCCCATCAAGCATTTCGCTTCCGCAGCTCGTGGAGAGCAACTGCGCCAACTCGCCTCGCCTCGCTCTCAAGGCTGCGGGCGTCTTTGTTCCGCGAGATTTCAAAGTCTCATGTGGGCGAGCCTCCAGAGCAGAGGTGCCCAGTACGTCGACCGCGGGCGACCGGTCGCCCGCGGGGGCAATGCTGGTAGACCGCGAGTCATTCATTAAAATAAAAAAAATCAAGCTCCGTTAAAATAGACAAAACAGGTTTTGATCCCTCCTCCCTTGTCCTCCCTGCCACTTAATTCAGGAGTTTACTTGATTGACAGAAAAAGCGACCTATCGCTTTCCAGTCTGTTAACCCAGAATGCAAAGCGATATAACATCAGTCAAGTGCCGGGTCGTGATGGGAATTCCGGCTCTTCTTGGTGAGCCGGATCATTTGGCTCGGCTCACTAAGAAGAGCCGGCTCTTTCGGCTCCCAAAGGGCTCTTCAGTTTACCACATATTATACCTTTTATAATTAATCAAATGCCATGCCTCATTTCGCTCCATTTGCTCTTTCCAGAGCTGCAGGGGGCTGATTCTGTGAGCTGCAGCTGACCACGCCCCCCTGCAGGAGAGGGGAGCGTGCTCTGAGATCAGCTGCTAGGCTGCAGCAATTGTGCTACTTTGTGCACATTGTGCAAGCAACGATGTTTTCAAATCTGTAATGAAAAAGCTCCATCACTGCTATCTCTCGTAAGGGGGAGGAGCTTGGGTATTGCTGCTATCTCTCTTAAGGGGGAGGAGCTTGGGTATCACTGCTATCTCTCGTAAGGGGGAGGAGCTTGGGTATTGCTGCTATCTCTCTTAAGGGGGAGGAGCTTGGGTATCGCTGCTATCTCTCTTAAGGGGGAGGAGCTTGGGGCTATCTCTCTTAAGGGGGGGAGCTTGGGTATTGCTGCTATCTCTCTTAAGTGGGAGGAGCTTGGGTACTGCGGCTATCTCTCTTAAGGGGGAGGAGCTTGGGTATCACTGCTATCTCTCTTAAGGGGGAGGAGCTTGGGGCTATCTCTCTTAAGGGGGAGGAGCTTGGGTATCATTGCTATCTCTCTTAAGGGGGAGGAGCTTGGGTATCACTGCTATCTCTCGTAAGGGGGAGGAGCTTGGGTATCACTGCTATCTCTCATAAGGGGGAGGAGCTTGGGTATCACTGCTATCTCTCTTAAGGGGGAGGAGCTTGGGTATCACTGCTATCTCTCTTAAGGGGGAGGAGCTTGGGGCTATCTCTCTTAAGGGGAAGGAACTTGGGTACTGCTACTATCTCTCTTAAGGGGGAGGAGCTTGGGTACTGCTGCTATCTCTCTTAAGGGGGAGGAGCTTGGGTATCACTGCTATCTCTCTTAAGGGGGAGGAGCTTGGGTACTGCTGCTATCTCTCTTAAGGAGGAGGAGCTTGGGTACTGCTGCTATCTCTGTTAAGGGGGAGGAGCTTGGGTATCGCTGCTATCTCTCTTAAGGGGGAGGAGCTTGGGTACTGCTGCTATCTCTCTTAAGGGGGAGGAGCTTGGGTACTGCTGCTATCTCTCTTAAGGAGGAGGAGCTTGGGTACTGCTGCTATCTCTCTTAAGGAGGAGGAGCTTGGGTACTGCTGCTATCTCTGTTAAGGGGGAGGAGCTTGGGTATCGCTGCTATCTCTCTTAAGGAGGAGGAGCTTGGGTACTGCTGCTATCTCTGTTAAGGGGGAGGAGCTTGGGTATCGCTGCTATCTCTCTTAAGGGGGAGGAGCTTGGGTACTGCTGCTATCTCTCTTAAGGGGGAGGAGCTTGGGTACTGCTGCTATCTCTCTTAAGGGGGAGGAGCTTGGGTATCGCTGCTATCTCTCTTAAGGGGAGGAGCTTGGGTACTGCTGCTATCTCTCTTAAGGGGGAGGAGCTTGGGTATTGCTAATATCTCTCTTGAGGAGGGGGAGCTTCAAAGCTCCGGCCTTGGGTCCCTTGAAAGGCGCTATACAAATGTAATCTATTATTATATTTTGTATTATTTAAAATATGTTTTAATGTTATTATAGTTTTCTTAGAATACTTCTCAATCTGTGTTTTTACATTGTTGTTTTACTTGTATGTACGCTCCATGACATCAAGTCAATTCCTCGTACGTGTCCACCTACCTGGAAGTAAACCTGGTTCTGATTCTAAGGATGTCGTGCCATGTGAGCAGCAGCTGCAGGGGGATATTAAGGGCCGTGCAGACTGAGGAGGAACCGATAAACGATTCAGAGACTATGAAGACTGGGCGATCTGAGACATCAGGAGAGCCTCGTGACCTTTTGTGATAACACGAGCCACGAGGAGGCGGTGAATACAAAGCACGTTCTGCAGGGAGACGCACACAAGTCTGCACACACACGCACACACACACACACACACACACACACACACACACACACACACACACACACACACACACACATCCTAAACGACGTTTTAAAGCTACATAAAAAAACACACGTCTTTGAGTGAAACCCAAACGGTTGGAGATTGATGCTTCATTTATTTTTCCCCTCGATGTGTGATGTGTGATACGAGATGAAAACATCTGGAAGGCTGCCACCGTCTGAAGGCAGCCTACTGGGGAAATGCTTATTGGAGGAGAGGATGGCGAAGCTGACACACACACACACACACACACACACACACACACACACACACACACACACACACACACACACACACACACACACACACACACACACACACACACACACACGCACACACACACACACACTCCACTGCCTCCTCACTGACAGAAGCAGCCCTACCTGTCACTGTGGCAGCAATTATCCTGCAGGCTCTCCACGGACTGTCTCCTGCAGGTCTCCATATTACTAACCACATCACTGAACACACACACACACACACACACACACACACACACACACACACACACACACACACACACACACACACACACACACACACACACACACACACACACACACACACACACACACACACACACACACACACACACACACACACACACACACACACACACACACACACACTCAGTATGCACAGGAGGGCACAGCACACACACCAGTGCACGTGGAGTACATATTCATAGACACAGCGCTTTTCATCCCACATTTTGCTCTCCACAAGCTAATGGCTCGAACGGATGGTAATGATGTGTTGGTGCAGACATCCTGCTCTCACACACACACACACACACACACACACACACACACACACACACACACACACACACACATACACACGTGCACGCACACGCACGCACACGATATTTGGGGGAAACGGACATGCAGGGGGTCTGAGAGGGGATTGATCCGGACCCTGGAAGAGGAACAGCTGATTATCGGAGCTGTGAAGGGCGATTTCAGAGACGGGGAGAAAACGCCAGCTCGACCTCATTATCGTGGATTTGTTACGACTGTCGTTAGGAATCACCAACGCCATCACTCAAGGCAGGATATGAGGGAGAGGGTGGTAATCAAGAGCATCTAAAACAGACAGACTAAAGATAGCATCTGTATGTTTAAGACATCTCGCCCCGAGGACAACTCTCCCCACGAGACGTTTAATCGTAACCACGATCTGCAGCTGTTAGCAGAGCAACAAACCGGCGTAAGTAAGACACGAGCGTCAAACCGACATGTAACCATCTAATATCCGAAACTCTGCGGTAGCGCTAAGAATTAAATTATACATCAATAAGACCTCGATCAATTCAGCCAGGGTGAGAACATCAGCTCTTCTGCTCCACGATGTAAACAGAAATGGATTACGTGCAAATATAATGGCTGGAAATGTCGGTAGCCCTGATATCCATACAGAACACGCTACGACCCACGTACCAAAACGTTTAGTTTGATGCTTTACCAAAATAAATCAGATTTCTGTTCTAGAATATTCTTTTAAAGGCTATATTCTTTAGGACCAAGGATTGAATGCTTCCTATTTTTCCTTCAAATTGGTCTAAAGCAGGGCGTCAAACTCAAACAGGGGGCCAACGTTAAAAAGTGGGTGCTAGTGGAGGGCCGGACTGGTTCAGTGTTTACTGCAGAACGTATTGAAATGAACTTATTGCACAAATTAAACCTGGAACTAACAAAGCTTAAACTATTGATATAAAAACAACATTAAATAATCAGCTGCATTCATTTCTCATGGCTCTATCTGCAGCTTCTCCAGAGTCACTTCTCATGAGTACATTTCCCCACAGGCCGACAACAGCTTCAACAAAACTATTCCCTCAGAGAGAAACCAAACATGCCCTGCTGTCGTGAGAGAGAAAGTGCAGAAGGAAGCATCCATTGGACTCAGTGTGCTGCTCTGAGATGCTAGCTCAGACACTTGGCGTCTCATCAGGGTGAGAGGTCATCAATGTTTGGGGTCCGGCTCTGAGCGGAGGAGACCCTCAGGATGGAGTGAAGGTGCAATATACCGGCGGGCCAGATCTAATAGGAATTAGAAATTATCCTGCGGGCCGAAATTAAATCCACTAAGGCCCTGATTTGGCCCCCGGGCCTCAGGTTTGACACGTAGTCTAAACTATGCCACATTCAGGGATAGTTTAATATGAAGTGCTTCAAAAGTATATCTTCTCGTTTGCCGTCACAAAACACCACAAGCTACGACTACATACGATTAAAAAGCTTTAAATACGCCTCAAAACTAAAATGAATATTGATTTAAGCAATAATTTCTCTTTTTGAAATCTTTTTATTCTGAGATGAAAGGCTCTAATTGATGCCTAAGCAACAAAACCACGTGTTGGACCCTGAGAGACACTTGAAGGTGTTTTCTTCAGAGCATCGACTGCAAAGCTTCTGTTCTGAGCAAGTGTTCTATATGTTCATCCTTCAAGTCGCAGCTAAGTCACCGCCGGAGTGTTCCAGATGGAATCTCCAGCAGGTGCTTTCAGCTGGAGGAGGTTCATGTCAAAGCAAACCCGTTGTTCTGCCAGTGGCCTTTAAGTCACCCCCTGAAACCACGAGAGGGCACGAAGCCCCCTGCGCACCGCGGGGGGGCGGGGGGCTCACGCAGCTGTCAACACGACAAATATCACATTTCCTGCTTCTGAGATTTTATTAGTTCAGATATCATTTTGCTTTCAGCGTGCCTGATGCGTCACCGAGCCCTTTCATCACCGCCTCGCTCACCGTCGTCATCATTCCTGTCGGCAGCTGAAAGAGGAATATATTCAGGATGCAATTCAAGGAATCTGAATACACAGTTTGGCTGTTTGCTATTGGATCTCCTCCCACTCCGAATCAACGTTCTCCAGCAATCCTCTGTTTGGAAACCAGCCAGCGGCTCGGCGTCGCTGCGTGATGATACATCCACGCTGGATACATCCACGCTGGATACATCCACACTGGATACATCCACGCTGGATACATCCACGCTGGATACATCCACGCTGGATACATCCACGCTGGATACATCCACGCTGGATACATCCACACAGGATACATCCACACTGGATACATCCACACTGGATACATCCACACTGGATACATCCATACTATACATCCACACTGGATACATCCACGCTGGATACATCCACGCTGGATACATCCACGCTGGATACATCCACGCAGGATACATCCACGCTGGATACATCCACACTGGATACATCCACACTGGATACATCCACACTGGATACATCCACGCTGGATACATCCACGCTGGATACATCCACGCTGGATACATCCACGCTGGATACATCCACACAGGATACATCCACACTGGATACATCCACACTGGATACATCCACACTGGATACATCCACACTGGATACATCCACACTGGATACATCCATACTATACATCCACACTGGATACATCCACGCTGGATACATCCACGCTGGATACATCCACGCTGGATACATCCACGCTGGATACATCCACGCAGGATACATCCACGCTGGATACATCCATACTGGATACATCCACGCTGGATACATCCACGCTGGATACATCCATACTATACATCCACACTGGATACATCCATACTGGATACATCCACACTGGATACATCCACACTGGATACATCCATACTATACATCCACACTGGATACATCCACGCTGGATACATCCATACTGGATACATCCACGCTGGATACATCCACGCAGGATACATCCACGCTGGATACATCCACGCAGGATACATCCACGCTGGATACATCCATACTGGATACATCCACGCTGGATACATCCACGCTGGATACATCCATACTATACATCCACACTGGATACATCCATACTGGATACATCCACACTGGATACATCCACACTGGATACATCCACGCTGGATACATCCATACTATACATCCACACTGGATACATCCATACTGGATACATCCATACTATACATCCACACTGGATACATCCACGCTGGATACATCCACGCTGGATACATCCACGCTGGATACATCCACGCTGGATACATCCACGCTGGATACATCCACGCAGGATACATCCACGCTGGATACATCCATACTGGATACATCCACGCTGGATACATCCACGCTGGATACATCCACGCTGGATACATCCACGCTGGATACCATACTATCCACGCTGGATACATCCACACTGGATACATCCACTACTGATACATCCACGCTGGATACATCCATACTGGATACATCCACGCTGGATACATCCACGCTGGATACATCCACGCTGGATACATCCACACTGGATACATCCATACTATACATCCACACTGGATACATCCACACTGGATACATCCATACTATACATCCACACTGGATACATCCATACTGGATACATCCACGCTGGATACATCCACACTGGATACATCCACGCTGGATACATCCACACTGGATACATCCATACTATACATCCACACTGGATACATCCACACTGGATACATCCACACTGGATACATCCACGCTGGATACATCCATACTGGATACATCCATACTATACATCCACACTGGATACATCCATACTATACATCCACACTGGATACATCCATACTGGATACATCCACGCTGGATACATCCACACTGGATACATCCACGCTGGATACATCCACACTGGATACATCCATACTATACATCCACACTGGATACATCCACACTGGATACATCCACACTGGATACATCCACGCTGGATACATCCATACTGGATACATCCATACTATACATCCACGCTGGATACATCCATACTATACATCCACGCTGGATACATCCATACTGGATACATCCACGCTGGATACATCCATACTATACATCCACGCTGGATACATCCACGCTGGATACATCCACGCTGGATACATCCACGCAGAACAAAAGCAGCAGAATAAAAACTATATGCAACAAACCAGTCTCCAGAGATTGAACTCGAGTAGAGACAAGTAAGAAACACATCCCGTCTTTTTACGGACGCTTAAGGCGCTTTAACTTTAGCCCTTTGATACGACACCAAGCCGTCAAGAGCCCGAACGTAACGGCTCCGCGGGTTGGTCAATTTGGACCAATCTGCGGAGCCGTTACGTTACGTCCCTATACCCAGGAAGTACAGTCTTCTCTGGGTTAGAGGTTACTCGCTGCAGGTCAATTAAAACACTTTTTATCCTTAAATGCACCCAAGTTAGAGACAAGAGCAAGAAACACCCCCCCATCTTTTTAGGGACGCTAAGGACGCTCAGGACGCTAAGGACGCTAAGGACGCTCAGGACGCTAAGGACGCTGAGGACGCTAAGGACGCTGAGGACGCTCAGGACGCTGAGGACGCTAAGGACGCTGAGGACGCTAAGGACGCTGAGGACGCTGAGGACGCTGAGGACGCTGAGGACGCTGAGGACGCTGAGGACCCTGAGGACGCTGAGGACCCTGAGGACGCTGAGGACGCTGAGGACGCTGAGGACGCTCAGGACGCTGAGGACGCTGAGGACCCTGAGGACGCTGAGGACGCTGAGGACGCTGAGGACCCTGAGGACGCTGAGGACGCTGAGGACGCTCAGGACGCTCAGGACGCTGAGGACGCTGAGGACGCTGAGGACGCTGAGGACGCTAAGGACGCTGAGGACGCTGAGGACGCTGAGGACGCTGAGGACGCTAAGGACGCTAAGGACGCTGAGGACGCTGAGGACGCTAAGGACGCTGAGGACGCTTTAGCCCTTTTAACGTGACAGCAAGCCTATTTACATTTCCAGGGTTTACATTTAAAAAAAAAGGTAAATTAAAAACAATTTCTATCCTTAAAAAACTGTCTCCAGAAAGAGTCAAAGCCTCCCGTCTCTTTAAGGACACCTGTTGCGCTGCACGGCTCGTCTCCTCCTCGTTTAGCCGTCTCCGTGGGGCTGATTCCCGGGTAGACCTGCTCATCGTCTAACTGGAGCCCCGGCAGGTGACTGGAGGAGGACGTGTACGTACGTCACACATTCTGCATATCACCACCAACAGACGGGTTGACGCGTGGATTAAGAGTTGTGAAGCTGTGCGTGGGAAGCAAGTCTTTCCTCGGGCGCCTCGAGGAGCTTTAATGGAGCATTTTGCATCACAAAAGCGACGGTGACAACAAGTCAAAGGCAACGAGGCGACATCTTGACGGACATCCTCTGGTCATCGTATCAGCTGTCAGAGAACCGAGAGCTTCTGTGGAGAGCGTGCTGGAATAACCCATACTATATGATCGTGTGTTGTACGCCATGCTCGTGAGCTTCAGCCTCTAGTTCCTTTCAAGAGACCTTTGTAGCATGCATTTAAAGAGACCTTTGTAGCATGCATGCACATTAGCATAGGATCGTGCAACATAAGCTCCAAAGGTATAGAGCTATGTAAACTAAAAAGAAGTGTGTCAAACCGGAGAGATTCTTGAGACAGACTCTTGACGCAAGTCTTCTATTTCTAATCCTTCCTTCAATCAGCAGGGTTTATATCTTGCTATATCTTGAGTGTCTAAAGGTTTCGGATCCACGACCGATAGATGGAGGATGAAAGGGAAGCTTGATCAGACAAAGAAGTGGAATAGAAAGACGGAGGACAGAGGAGGAATCCACGGGGGGCGAACACTTTTTCCAGGTAGTGTATCAGTCACCGGTAAAAGGTCAGAACTCTGCTGTTCACACATCCAGGTGCTAATGCAACGCCTCCAACGCCTCCCTCTGCCGCCGGCAGGCTGCCGGGCAGACACACTGTTGTTTGTGCAAGAATAATACGCTGTAATCCCCCCCCCCCCCCCCCGTCTGAAATATGGCCTCAACACAGGTAATTGGACTTGGAGTTTTAGGACGCCTGTGGCAAGACAAACACACACACACACACACTCATCTCACACTCACACTCACACTCACACTCACACTCACACACACACACACACACACACACACACACACACACACACACACACACACACACACACACACACACACACACACACACACACACACACACACACACACACCGCTGTGATGCTCATAACATGCAGTTTGATGTGAAATAGCAATGCTTGTATTTGAGGGAAAGATAGCGGGTCATTAGGGAAGTACATCTGCTACTTAGTCGTTACTTATCTATTTCTCTAATATATCATTCCAATAACTTGCATACAGACTCTTATTGCACTTTTTAAACTATTTCTCTTTTTGTATTTACTATTTACTTGCACTGTATTTTTTTTTGCATCTGTGTTATTGTGTTGCACTGTTGGAGAAGCCAATCGGCATAACTACTCTGTAGCTATGTTCGCATGACAGCACAAATAAAGAACCTTATTTCCTTATATGTTGTGCAGCTGCAGGTGTTGTTAACCAAGCTGCTTCTCAATATACTGTAAAAACCTTTTCTCTTCTAACATAACAATTGAAAACATGAAGTTTGAAAATGCTAAGCACAAAGCGAACATCTGTCTGTATGTATACTCAACCCAGTCTCACGGCATTTCGTGTTGTAGTCACGAAATTAATTTAATGTATTGATTCGTGTTCACCAACACGATTTTCGGGTTACCGTCTTTTTGTCCGGTCGGCTCTTGGAAGACCGGAAGCTGTGGTTCATAAAAACATGTTCTTACTCAATATCTTACCCTCAGTCTATCCCTTTTATTTTAAATGGTATAATGTCGGAGTTTGTTTGCCGTCCGCGAGGAAAAGAAATGGCTCAGAGCCTCAGAATACTCCTTATAATCTGTTATTATTTGGTGCAGGCACGAAACATACTACCTATAGAAATATCGTTCTGTGTCAGAATACTGAAATCTGTATTTTTTCAATCTTTTTTTCCTTCTAATTTGTTATTATTTACATTGCTTTTAAAATCGTTCTGTGTGATACGAAAAAAATGCGAAGATCGTGTTGGTGAACACGAATCAATAGATTAATTTCGTGACTATAACACGAAATGCCGTGAGACTGGTTGGTATACTTCGCAGCTAAACAAGGTTACATAATAATAACATACCTGATTTAATACTTATACGTCAAATCAAACTAGTTCAACATGGCAATACAAAAACAATGCTGTGTCTTTATTTCTTTGTCCTTTACAATGGATCTCTAACTAGCGAGGGGTGCTACCATTAGCATGATAGCCTATTTCCATTTCCAGGGTTTACACTATAAAAAGGTTTAAAAAAGGTCAATTAAAAAACATTGTTATACCTATCAAAGAGGATCATCTATATTCCTTTATTCAATTCAAAGTCAATCCAAGGTGGATTAAAAGTCGGCTAGTTTTTCAACCAAGTTAGGATGCTAACATTAGCCTAACTAGCATGCTTACCACCGCTAAATGCTGGGTTTACAAAAAGGTTATTTGAAAAATCTACTTTTTACGCAACAAATACTATTATTTATATTTCTTTGTTTCATTCAAAATAAATCTGGAGTGGATAAAACGTCAGCTTGTTTTCAACCAAGTACTGAAGCTAACATTAGCCTACCTAGCATGCTAACTACCGCTAAGTGCTGGGTTAACAAAAAGGTCAATTAAAATACATTTTGATACTTTTACAAAAATGTACATTAATATTCTTTTGTGTCATTCAAAGTCAATCTGAGATGGGTAAAAAGTAATGAAGCTTCTACTAAGTCATGGAGCTAGCATTAGCCTAACTAGCATGCTAACTACCGCTAAGTGCTGGGTTTACACAATTGTCAATTAAAATACATTTTTAGAATTAATACAAATTGTGATTTATATAAAGTTAATCTGAGATGGATAACAATTCAGCAGGTTTTTAACCAAGTCATGAAGCTAACATCCCCTTAAATACTACTTAATGCACCTTGGTTTACAAAAAGGTCAATTCAAAAACGTTTTTATACGTAATATAAACCAAAACGACTTTAGTCCAGACATCCTTTAATCTGCATATCTGCATATATTTAGACATGCTCACTTTCCTACTGGTAAAAAAGGACCATTTGTATTCCTGTGTGTCATCCCGAGTCAATCTGAGGTGGATATTGGAGTTAAATTGAAAGCCTGAAAGAGTGGTTTGAGATAGCAGCGAGTTATCACCTCCACAGAAAACCCCTGGGAAAGACAGTGCTTCTGTAGCACGATGCATACAGACCACTGACCCATGACAGCCAGCGAATATCGATTCAAAAAGAGGCAGAGGACACAGGGAGAGGGGGGGGGGGTGAAAAACAGTGAGAAGGCCAGGGAGCAATATCCCTCTTAAAACGTATCCATAATTCATCGTCTTGTCTTTCTTCCTTTCTCTTTCAGATGGGTGTTTTCATTTTCTTTAAGGGGGGGATTAGCAACGACCTATTTCCAAATGCATCCCAGTGGTACACACACACACACACACACACACACACACACACACACACACACACACACACACACACACACACACACACACACACACACACACACACACACACACACACACACACACACACACACACACACACACACACACACACACACAGCCACTATTGTGCAAAAGCTGAAGATTATTCCCCCGGTTTCTTGAAATTTGGAATTACAATGAACTGAATCCATTCCTGCAGGTTTTAATGTTGCTCTTAATGTAAAAACATGAAGAATTTCACACGTAATATGGGCGTGTTGGTGCCAAAAGCAAAGTGTTGTGGTCCGTAGAATGAACCTGGGTTAGTTTGGCTGCGCTGGATTGACGAGGACGTTCGTAAAGTGGGTTAAAAAGTTGTCTTGAACATCTGACAGAGGAATGGCAGCACTGGAATAAAGACCTCGGAGGCCAACACAGTGCAGGAAGTCACTTTGCAATATAGATTTCCACCTGCAGAGATCAGTCAGTGGGGGGGCCATGCGATGTGAATGACATGACGCACAGATGCATGCACACACAGCTTGTCTCGGTTATCACGCTTCACACGATAACAAATATCCACTTCTAACCACCAACATACAGCCACTGGTTTCACTTTAGATCCCCTGTGTGTGTGTGTGTGTGTGTGTGTGTGTGTGTGTGTGTGTGTGTGTGTGTGTGTGTGTGTGTGTGTGTGTGTGTGTGTGTGTGTGTGTGTGTGTGTGTGTGTGTGTGTGTGTGTGTGTGTGTGTGTGTGTGTGTGTGTGTGTGTGTGTGTGTGTGTGTGTGTTACAATGGTACTTTTCTTAATGCTTTTATGAGCTTTTTAATTAAATTAGGAGATTATTTGTTCATTTTGCATTTTTTAGATAGATAGATGCATGTGTGACAGTCATTGTACAAGACTTACAACATTTCTTTAAAATGTCTTAAACAACTAATAAAATAAACCATTAAAAGCAATATATATACACATACATATCAACAGTAGATTTAATGTATTTTAAAAAGGGTTATATCTCAGGCTCAAAATATCCACTTCTTGCCACCGACATCACGCAGAAACTGGGCATTATTTACAGGTTTTCAGGAATGTTTAAAGAGGGGCCTGGAGGCAAAGGCACAGAGCATCTTCATGCAGATTTGCTAGTAAGTAAGAGTAGATAAATACTCAGGTGAAGTACACGTTTTTTTTATATTTCAAACCCCGTGCCCCGGCTTTGGGGAGATTACAGGTAGCGGTATTATGTAATCAGGATAGAAAAACAAGGTAACTATTCTCTGAATATCAATGTATTATAGGTACGGCCTGAACCACACTATTCTGCAGCCTTTCCTATCATCTAAGACAGGGGTGTCAAACTCAAGGCCCGGGGGCCAAATGCGGCCCGCGACTTCATTTTCTGTGGCCCCACAAGAGCTTGCAAAAAATATAATATGTTTATTATACGGTTACGTGCTACTTTACAGAAGCATGTTGCCCATGAACTACATGTCCCACAATGCATCTCATTTCTTCAAAATATGCCTTTGTTCTCAGAATTAGATTTTTTTTTTTAAAGTTACTTTTTATTTCAAAATGTAATTTCTTTTTAAATCATTGTAACATTCTCACTGAAGAGACTTGCAATTATTTGCCCTAGACTTCTGCTTTCAGACGTAGTTAATTATGAAGTTATTACCCTATCCGATAATAATCCAATGCAGAGGCAATAATGTAATATACATAATACATTATTTTATATATTAAATATTTATATATGTATTTTGATATAGTCTTAAAGTTACAACCGGCCCTTTGAGTGCAACCATAATGCTGATTTGGCCCGTGATGAAATTGAGTTTGACCCCCCTGGTCTAAGAGGACACATTACATGTTTAATCTCAACCCTGGATATAAGGTAGTATGCGTTGTATTGAATTATAGCATAGAATAAATAATGGCGCCTCATTGTGTTCCCCTGTTACGAAATGGCCTTCACATTTTACATTACGTTTCCAGGTAGTCCTTTAGGAAGTCCAAAAATATATATAATTATTCTCAAAGAGGAAGTACAAAAGCAAGTAGTGCTTTGAAGATGGAGAGCCCGAAATGTCTGCCGCCCGCTTTGAAGCTCTCTGTTTCTGAACACTCACCGAACCTCTGACTGAGCGCCAGGTATCCAGGGGGCAATTCAGAGTGTATGTACCGGTAAGAGACCACACACACACACACACACACACACACACACACACACACACACACACACACACACACACACACACACACACACACACACACACACACACACACACACACACACACACACACACACACACACACACACACACACACACACACACACACGCTTTAATGTTCAAAAAGCTCTTTATTGTTCTCATACTGCCTGTGCTGCAGCACCTCTTTTCACCCTCTGTCTGAAACCAGAGCCCAGTCTGCTCTGATTGGTCCACCGTTATATAAATATATTATATATTCAGTACAAACTGTTGCATGTAACATCGGATAAAGCCATCATTTCCAGACAAACAGAAAGCCTGCATCTCTCTCCGAGAAGAAGCCTCACACATTTCCAGTTTATTAAAACCGGGAACGTTTCAAAGCTTCCCTTTTTATTAAACTGTGGCTCATTCAGTAGCAGGAGATGGAGAGAAGCTCATTTACATAGCTATGTTTGTATCTGCTGCCTCATAAAGTAGCACCCATCAAGTGTACAAAGCACCGAGCACACAACAACACAACAACAACAACAACAACAACACAACACACACAAGAGCATGCTGTTCTCCACATGAGGGCCTCTTCACTATGGGTACAAGACTGCAAGATGAAGGGATGGAGGGGAATACATGAGTGCTGCTGGCTGCACCAATCAAGAGAGGGCTGGATCTTCTGCACAACATGGTGCTCAAACCCAGAACAAGTGTTCGCTTTCACTACGGTCAGCTGGTGATGGTGTATTTCGGTAGGCTGACTCAGAAGCTAGCATCTCCCTGGTTCCCTCTACAAAAAGCCACTGGGATTTCTCAACGTTTATGAGACTTATATGTTTTGTTCGGCAGGATAATCTCCACATATTAACACAACTTAATGATTTCTGAAGTAAAGAGCTAATGTTGGGCTCTAAAGGAACTACAGCACGGTCACATGACTTCACGTCACCACCGCTAAGCTAAAGGAGGCTAATGTTGGGCTATAAAGGAACTACAGCACGGTCACATGACTTCACGTCACCACCGCTAAGCTAAAGGAGGCTAATGTTGGGCTATAAAGGAACTACAGCACGGTCACATGACTTCACGTCACCACCGCTAAGCTAAAGGAGGCTAATATTGGGCTATAAAGGAACTACAGCACGGTCACATGACTTCACGTCTCCACCGCTAAGCTAAAGGTGGCTAATGTTGGGCTATAAAGGAACTACAGCACAGTCACATGACTTCACGTCACCACCGCTAAGCTAATGGTGGCTAATGTTGGGCTATAAAGGAACTACAGCACGGTCACATGACTTAACGTCACCACAGCTAAGCTAAAGGCGGCTAATGTTGGGCTATAAAGGAACTACAGCACGGTCACATGACTTCACGTCACCACCGCTAAGCTAAAGGCGGCTAATGTTGGGCTATAAAGGAACTACAGCACAGTCACATGACTTCACGTCACCACCGCTAAGCTAAAGGTGGCTAATGTTGGGCTATAAAGGAACTACAGCACGGTCACATGACTTGACGTCACCACCGCTAAGCTAAAGGCGGCTAATGTTGGGCTATAAAGGAACTACAGCACGGTCACATGACTTCACGTCACCACCGCTAAGCTAAAGGCGGCTAATGTTGGGCTATAAAGGAACTACAGCACGGTCACATGACTTCACGTCACCACCGCTAAGCTAAAGGTGGCTAATGTTGGGCTATAAAGGAACTACAGCACGGTCACATGACTTCACGTCACCACCGCTAAGCTAAAGGTGGCTAATGTTGGGCTATAAAGGAACTACAGCACGGTCACATGACTTCACTCACCACCGCTAAGCTAAAGGTGGCTAATGTTGGGCTATAAAGGAACTACAGCACGGTCACATGACTTCACGTCACCACCGCTAAGCTAAAGGAGGCTAATGTTGTGCTATAAAGGAACTACAGCACGGTCACATGACTTCACCTCACCACCGCTAAGCTAAAGGAGGCTAATGTTGGGCTATAAAGGAACTACAGCACGGTCACATGACTTCACGTCACCACCGCTAAGCTAAGGAGCTAATGTTGGGCTATAAAGGAACTACAGCACGGTCACATGACTTCACCTCACCACCGCTAAGCTAAAGGAGGCTAATGTTGGGCTATAAAGGAACTACAGCACGGTCACATGACTTCACGTCACCACCCCTAAGCTAAAGAAGGCTAATGTTGGGCTATAAAGGAACTACAGCACGGTCACATGACTTCACCTCACCACCGCTAAGCTAAAGGAGGCTAATGTTGGGCTATAAAGGAACTACGGCACGGTCACTTTGTCAGAAAGATGGAATTTTTTTTGTAGATTCAATTTAAAACACTCACCTTAATACCACAGCATCATGCCTTCACATATATTGCTGTATTTCATGTTTTTCTCATCTCAATCTCAAAGAAATCCAATGCATATTCAATTTCGGTTCACAAACTCAGGCTCTAAAGGTTGCTCCCCCCCCCCCCTTCTACTCATTAATCTCCCTCCACTCGCTGATAGCTTCGTTTCGTCCACTAGAAAAATCGCTTTCAATTATTCATGCCTATTTTCCACAAATACCTTGGAGATGGAATTAGCAAACAAACAATGGCAGGCGACACTAATCCTCGTCTGCAGCTCAGATCCTTTTTAATTCACTGGAGATCTGCCGGCTGCTGACAGGCACCTGTTACTGTGTACATCTTGTACTGGAGTAAAAGTAGAAGTACTCAGATCTTGTACTGGTGGAGTAAAAGTACTCAGATCTTATACTTGAGTAAAATTAGAAATACTCAGATCTTGTACTGGAGTAAAAGTACTCAGATCTTGTACTGGAGTAAAAGTACTCAGATCTTATACTTGAGTAAAAGTAGAAGTACTCAGATCTAGTACTGGAGTAAAAGTACTCAGATCTTGTACTGGAGTAAAAGTACTCAGATCTTATACTTGAGTAAAAGTAGAAGTACTCAGATCTTGTACTGGAGTAAAAGTACTCAGATCTTGTACTGGAGTAAAAGTACTCAGATCTTATACTTGAGTAAAAGTAGAAGTACTCAGATCTTGTACTTGAGTAAAAGTAGAAGTACTCAGATCTAGTACTGGAGTAAAAGTACTCAGATCTTATACTTGAGTAAAAGTAGAAGTATTCAGATCTTGTACTTGAGTAAAAGTAGAAGTACTCAGATCTTGTACTTCAGTAAAAGTAGAAGCACTCAGATCTAGTACTGGAGTAAAAGTACTCAGATCTTATACTTGAGTAAAAGTAGAAGTACTCAGATCTAGTACTTGAGTAAAAGTAGAAGTACTCAGATCTAGTACTTGTAGTAAAAGTAGAAGTACCAGAGTGTAGGAATACTCTGTTACAAGTAAAAGTCCTGCAGTCAAAATGTTACTCAAGTACAAGTACATTACTTGAGCAAATCTACATGTGTGTGTGCCCTGGAGCTACAGGAAGATGATGCAAGGAGAGCCTGAGAGAACATAGTGAGACGGACCAACACACACACTTTCACACACACTTTCACACACACTCTTTCACACTCTTTCACACAGAGCCAGGGGCGATGGAGGAAGGCTTTGATCACTGAGCTGAGCGCATTCAAGCACTCAACCAGAGAAGAGGAGGAGGAAGGGTTGGCTTCTGACCTCTATACGCTCATTGATGCAGATGTTAAGGCATGAACACGAACACACACACACACACACACACACACACACACACACACAATCTGGCATTAGATACACCGCTGAGCTCTGTTGTTCCAAAGAGAAAAACATCTCTCCATCAAACCCACGCTGACAAAACCAATTTCACGTCAGCCGCCATGTCACGACACACGGAGCGTTCAGAAAATGCAATTCGCACTTATTACACGGGTTAGTTGAATACTCGATTCTGATTGGACATTCCAGAAGTCTGTTATTTTTTAGATAGCAGCCCGTTGCTAGGGAGAACAGACTGTTGCTAAGGAGCATCAAAGGGGGACTGTGAGCAGTCGTATCAATGGGCGGAAAAAAGAAGTCCGGTTGATTTAATGTCAGTTTTCTCCATTAGAAAACACTGGAGTTATTTTTGAATATTTATTTTTATATTTGAGATAAGACAACAGAAGGAAAGAGGTTACAAGACAGAGAGTTGGACGTCAGAGAAACAGAAGAAGAAGAACAGGACGTAAACACTAAAGGGAACAGAAGAAGACAGGAAGTAAACACTAAAGGGAACAGCAGGAGACAAAGTAAACACTAAAGGGAACAGCAGAAGACAAAGTAAACACTAAAGGGAACAGCAGGAGACAAAGTAAACACTAAAGGGAACAGCAGAAGACAAAGTAAACACTAAAGGGAACAGCAGGAGACAGGAAGTAAACACTAAAGGGAACAGAAGAAGACAGGAAGTAAACACTAAAGGGAACATCAGAAGACAGGAAGTAAACACTAAAGGGAACAGAAGAAGACAGGAAGTAAACACTAAAGGGAACAGAAGAAGACAGGAAGTAAACACTAAAGGGAACAGCAGAAGAAGCCAGACAGGAAGTAAACACTAAAGGGAACAGAAGAAGAAGACAGACAGGAAGTAACACTAAAGGGAACAGCAGAAGAAGACAGACAGGAAGTAACACTAAAGGGAACAGCAGAAGAAGACAGATAGGAAGTAAACACTAAAGGGACTATTTTCTCTTATCGGAAGCTTTACGATCTTTTTAAATCAATATTATGAGTCGATTTGTTGGTCTGTCGTTTCATAAAAAGACGCCTCGCTGCACATCATCCCTTTTTAATTTCTTAAACCTCGGTAGATGTTACGATATGAAGCTGACACCTGTGTCCCACATCCCTGCAGATTATATTTCACCTTTCCACACAGACGCTGTGTCCGAAAGCACACAGCCTCCGCGCTCCAGATGCTTCCTGCTCGCCTCAGAGGCAGCTGGATAAAGCGCTGCGCTGTTTCCAGAGAGGGCAGGTAATTATCGCTGGCATTTTGACAAGTGTTTGCCGGAGTGAAGGTCAGCTGTGTCTGCGTGGGAGATCTATGCTAATCTGCTCAGCTGGAAACACAATAGCTCTCACACGGCCTCTGGTTTCACTTCGGATGTCCTGATTGGTCTGTGAGAGCGTGTGTGTTTCGACGGCGCTTTTCTGCATGCTTTTACGAGTCTTTCATTAAATTAGAGGATTATTTTACACGTGCATTAGACGCATTGTTGATGCAGTCATTGTACACATGTCTTAAAAATAAGATAAAATACAAATACAATTACAATTAAAAGCAATATATACATATCCACGGTTGATTTAATGTATTTAAAAAAGGGTTATATTTCGGGCCCAAACGCTCCAATATATCTCAGCTCGGTTAAATTATTCAATGCTCATCCTTGCCTGAGAAGTGTGTGTGTGTGTGTGTGTGTGTGTGTGTGTGTGTGTGTGTGTGTGTGTGTGTGTGTGTGTGTGTGTGTGTGTGTGTGTGTGTGTGTGTGTGTGTGTGTGTGTGTGTGTGTGTGTGTGTGTGTGTGTGTGTGTGTGTGTGTGTGTGTGTGTGTGTGTGTGTGTGTGGATAGACAGAGACGAAGGCAGTGGGATGGCAAAGAAAGAAGGTTATATTTAGGTTATGCTTTTAGAACAAAATAAAAGCGGTAGTGTGGGCGGAGAACATTTGCAGACGGAGTCGAACACGTCTCTCCCGTTGGCTTTGAGGAGAGGCGGAAGAAGAAGTACTCGATATTTTACTGAAGCGAAAGTAGAAATACTACAGGGTACAAATACTGCATTTGAAATCGTACTTAAGTAAATGTCATAAAGTAGTGGCATCCAAATATACTTAAAGAAGAAGAGGGGACACATGTTGATGTAGAAGAGACATGAAGAAGAGGGGACACATGTTGATGTAGAAGAGACATGAAGAAGTGGGGACACATGATGTAGAAGAGACATGAAGAAGTGGGGACACATGTTGATGTAGAAGAGACATGAAGAAGTGGGGACACATGATGTAGAAGAGACATGAAGAAGAGGGGACACATGTTGATGTAGAAGAGACATGAAGAAGAGGGGACACATGTTGATGTAGAAGAGACATGAAGAAGTGGGGACACATGATGTAGAAGAGACATGAAGAAGTGGGGACACATGTTGATGTAGAAGAGACATGAAGAAGTGGGGACACATGATGTAGAAGAGACATGAAGAAGAGGGGACACATGTTGATGTAGAAGAGACATGAAGAAGAGGGGACACATGTTGATGTAGAAGAGACGTGAAGAAGAGGGGACACATGTTGATGTAGAGAGACATGAGAAGAGGGGACACATGTTGATGTAGAAGAGACACGAAGAAGAGGGGACACATGTTGATGTAGAAGAGACATGAAGAAGAGGGGACACATGTTGATGTAGAAGAGACATGGAGAAGAGGGGACACATGTTGATGTAGAAGAGACATGAAGAAGAGGGGACACATGTTGATGTAGAAGAGACATGAAGAAGAGGGGACACATGTTGATGTAGAAGAGACATGGAGAAGAGGGGACACATGTTGATGTAGAGGAGACATGGAGAAGAGGGGACACATGTTGATGTAGAAGAGACATGAAGAAGAGGGGACACGTGTTGATGTAGAGGAGACATGGAGAAGAGGGGACACGTGTTGATGTAGAAGAGACATGAAGAAGAGGGGACACATGTTGATTTAGAAGAGACATGAAGAAGAGGGGACACATGTTGATGTAGAAGAGACATGGAGAAGAGGGGACACACGTTGATGTAGAGGAGACATGGAGAAGAGGGGACACACGTTGATGTAGAAGAGACATGAAGAAGAGGGGACACATGTTGATGTAGAAGAGACATGAAGAAGAGGGGACACATGTTGATGTAGAAGAGACATGAAGAAGAGGGGACACATGTTGATGTAGAAGAGACATGAAGAAGAGGGGACACATGTTGATGTAGAAGAGACATGAAGAAGAGGGGACACATGTTGATGTAGAAGAGACATGGAGAAGAGGGGACACATGTTGATGTAGAAGAGACATGGAGAAGAGGGGACACATGTTGATGTAGAAGAGACATGAAGAAGAGGGGACACATGTTGATGTAGGAGAGACATGGAGAAGAGGGGACACATGTTGATGTAGAAGAGACACGGAGAAGAGGGGACACATGTTGATGTAGAAGAGACATGAAGAAGAGAGGACACATGTTGATGTAGAAGAGACACGAAGAAGAGGGGACACGTGTTGATGTAGAAGAGACACGAAGAAGAGGGGACACATGTTGATGTAGAAGAGACATGAAGAAGAGGGGACACATGTTGATGTAGGAGAGACATGGAGAAGAGGGGACACATGTTGATGTAGAAGAGACACGGAGAAGAGGGGACACATGTTGATGTAGAAGAGACATGAAGAAGAGGGGACACGTGTTGATGTAGAAGAGACATGAAGAAGAGG
>NW_027263283.1:0-57301 GCF_902827115.2 Pseudochaenichthys georgianus
AGTCATTAAAAAGCAAAGATAAGATTTACTTTATTGATCCCAACTTGGAAATGTTTACGTCACAGCAGCATGTTAAAACAAGGCATTGCACATAATGTGAAAATAAACAAACGCAATATATATAAATCACAAATTACAAAATAAAAGTCAAATATATTGAAAGTGAAAGAAAAACTACACAATGTACGGCCGAATGAAGGTAAAATAAGATAATAAGATTATTGATCCCTGTTGGGAAATGCAGGTGTTAAAGCAGCAACAGAATAAGACAGAAAGTATTGGATAATAAGAATAAAAAAACAAGATACAATTAGAATAAACATGTAGTATAACAGGTTAAATATACTTGCATACAGATATGTATAAAGCTTAACATATATATATACTTAATTTTGCAGGTAGCAGTGTGGTTAAAACACATGAATAAGAGTTACAGTGCAGTGTAAGAATACTTAAAGTGCAAGAAGGGGAGTGTGTGAGCAGAGTGTGTGAGCAGAGTGTGTGTTGTGGTTGCAAGAAAGGGGTGAGGGATGTAGGGTGGAGGGGGGTGAGGGTAACAGGATTGGTCTTGTCTGTGGGACCCGGGGTGAGGACAATGGGAGAGGGGGGGAGGGGCGAGTGTCACACGCTTTTGCTTTGTGGCTCGGTCAACAGGCGTGTGCCACGGGTGTCGTCTCGCCTCCCTCTCCTCCCCCCTTTTCCCCACCTCCCCTCGCCTGCTGTCCGACTCGGGATGGAGGACCGGCAGCCATGAGAACCGGGGCCCCGGGGCATTTAATGAGGGGCGTGCTGTTTCTTATCAAAGATGGACAAGGCATCATTACAATCATCATTAGACGCTGCACAATGGAGCACGCCTCCCTTAGATATGGATGGGAAAAGAGAGACTACTGGGGGATGAGATAATTAAAAAAAAGCACAATAATAAAGTCAGAGTGAATTTGTCCATTTAGTGAAGCTGCAACAGTTTTGTCTGGCGAGGCAGATTCATTTCAAGCCTGCAAATTAAACACTGCGCTAATGTTTCCGAGAACAGGGCGGCTTCTTCTGGTGTTCTCTCAGAAATGGTGATCAGTTTTGAGGGAAGTTGTGAAGCCGTGTGCAAAAAAGGATTTTGTTTTGATTGAGGGAACTGTCCTTTTTCAACATGGAAGAAAACCATGTTTTAACGTGTCGTCGAAATTTTTATTATATCCTTATATGCTTAAACCAAATGCTTCTCAAGCCATTGTAAAATATCATTTCCTAAGATGTGCTGTTTTCTTCTCATACTCTACTGTGGGTTTATTCCCAAGCGCTTCAAAGCCACAGAGCTGCTTTGGCTGCTGGCTTGAGACTCACACAAAGTCACACAAGAACTTCCCTACTCTGGGAACCGTTATGCTATCTCCCGCTCAAGGACAGGTGTCTAATAACAATGTGTGACTGTGTGAAGAAGACAGATTTCTGAACTTCCCACTCCTTCTTGTACTTAAGCTTTGCTACCATATTGTCCTGCGCACCCTCACGCAGACTGTCCTATGCTCTGAAGGACCTGTGTCTATTTATTGTATCTTATGTATTTGAAGCTTCAAATAAATAACCAGAAAGACAACTCTGTCTCATTCACCATTTATTTGTTTTGATCACTTTGACTCTCCACAGTGTTGGGTCTCAGATTTCCAGAACAAACGTGAGTCCATTCTGCCTTTGTCTTTAGTGTCATGGTTTGGTGACCGTTCTTCACGGAGCAGACACTCTCTCAGTCCGATCATCAAGTGGTCGAGCATTGATTAGTTAGCCACCGCTAAACCTGGGCACCACACTGCCTTTGTTTACTTCAGGAACACAATGACATCACTATGTAACACTCCTGCTCCTATTGGCTAGTGCTCCAACACATTGTACATGATAGGCTAAGGGGTGGGACATCTCTAAGCGGTTGACTAATCACAACAGAGACGGCCAGCTAACCAATAAAAGCAGACTGGGCTCTGGTTTCAGACAGAGGGTGAACAAAGGTACTGCAGCACAGAGAGTATGAGAAAATAAAGAGCTTTTTGAACATTAAAGCGTGAAGACATGTAGAGACACTACGTACTGATATACACCTGAACATCAGCAGGAGAGGACTCTTTAAAGTAGAGACACTACATACTGATATACACCTGAACATCAGCAGGAGAGGACTCTTTAAAGTAGAGACACTACATACTGATATACACCTGATCATCAGCAGGAGAGGACTCTTTAAAGTAGAGACACTACATACTGATATACACCTGAACATCAGCGGGAGAGGACTCTTTAAAGTAGAGACACTACATACTGATACACACCTGAACATCAGCAGGAGAGAACTCTTTAAAGTAGACACACTACATACTGATATACACCTGAACATCAGCAGGAGAGGACTCTTTAAAGAAGAGACGCTACATACTGATATACACCTGAACATCAGCAGGAGAGGACTCTTTAAAGTAGAGACACTACATACTGATATACACCTGAACATCAGGAGGAGAGGACTCTTTAAAGTAGAGACACTACATACTGATATACACCTGAACATCAGCAGGAGAGGACTCTTTAAAGTAGAGACACTACATACTGATATACACCTGAACATCAGCAGGAGAGGACTCTTTAAAGTAGAGACACTACATACTGATATACACCTGAACATCAGCAGGAGAGCACTCTTTAAAGTAGAGACACTACATACTGATATATACACCTGAACATCAGCAGGAGAGGACTCTTTAAAGTAGAGACACTACATACTGATATACACCTGGACATCAGCAGGAGAGGACTCTTTAAAGTAGAGACACTACATACTGATATACACCTGAACATCAGCAGGAGAGGACTCTTTAAAGTAGAGACACTACATACTGATATACACCTGGACATCAGCAGGAGAGGACTCTTTAAAGTAGAGACACTACATACTGATATACACCTGAACATCAGCAGGAGAGGACTCTTTAAAGTAGAGACACTACATACGATATACACCTGAACATCAGCAGGAGAGGACTCTTTAAAGTAGAGACACTACATACTGATATACACCTGAACATCAGCAGGAGAGGACTCTTTAAAGTAGAGACACAGATCTCGTCTTCTTGGTTATCTTCAGAAAATACTTCCCCGGTCTCAAAAAATAATCAAGGGGCAATTGTCCTGGACTCAGAGGGGTAAATGTTAAAGAGATAACAATTAATCTGATGTCATCAGACTAGCGTCCGCATTATGAAGCATGAGCTTTTCTTTTTATATTCTAAAGGTTGAAGTCTGGGTGTTCTGCTGACGGTGGAGTCAGAAAGAGAGAGTGAAGATGAAACTGTTGAAATCTCCTTGGATTCAAAAAGACTGAGAAGTCATTTACAGCTGGGAACTTTGTGGATCGCCTTCTTCAATCAAGCTGCTCTTTCTTCTAAATCCCCGCTCCAAATTAAGTACGTTCTGCACCATCACACAGAACTGATTATCTCTCTTGCTATAATGTATACTCTGAGGGGGGGGGGGGGACACTTTCAAGGCAGTGTTTTCTTTTAGTGCCATCAACCTGCAGATTACGATTAGCCTATATGGCAAAACCTAGAACATGTTGCATTGCTCGATGGGAAGAGTAAAGGACTTCTAATGAAATGTAGCTCCACCTTTATCAAGTGAATTAGAATTCAGCAATTTAATATACATTAGATATCCGTTTGGCTTTTCTTCGAATGCCGGACTTTTTCTTTCTAAGACAAAATGTCGACACTGTTGTATAATAACTTTTAGGTTACAGATCTGAGTGACCAGGTTATCGACACGACAGTAGTGTAAAGGAACTAAATAGATTAACTCAAGTAAGATTCAGAGGTACATGGTGTACTTTTCCTCCACTGCATGTATGTAATACCGTTAGTGACTTCTCAGATGTGGATGAATGATGTGAAATATAATCAAGTGTTGAATCAGACTTTAGTTCCACCTGGAGTGAATCCACCAGCTACCCTGCAGTCTACAAAGTACTTCAGACTAGCTGCACCTCCACCAGCTACCCTGCAGTCTACAAAGTACTTCAGACTAGCTGCACCTTCACCAGCTTTGAGAACACTTTCATGATCAATCATTATAAAACACATCATATATAGTATTCTGAAATGGAACGACTACTTTTACTGTCACTACTTTCACTATATTTTGATGAGAATACTTTTCTACTTTCACTTGAGGAACATTTTGAATGCAGGACTGTTACTGTAACAGAGTATTCCTACACTCTGGTACTTCTACTTTTACTCAAGTACAAGAACTGAGTACTTCTACTTTTATTCAAGTACAAGATCTGAGTACTTCTACTTTTATCAAGTACAATATCTGAGTACTAATACTTTTACTCAAGTAAAAGATCTTCGTACTTCTACTTTTACTCAGTATTTCTACTTTTACAAGATCTGAGTACTTCTACTTCTACACGTTCTGAGTACTCCTTCCTCCAGGTTACCGTGTCGTGCTCTGTAACCCGGCTCAGAGTTTGTCATCATTATAGTTCCTGTTAAAAACATGTGGCCTTTCTCCTGAGGCTCCTCCAAGTCCTTTTTAATGCTCTGCTGCGGCCAGCATTGTCATGGTGCTGAAGGTGTGTGTGTGTGTGTGTGTGTGTGTGTGTGTGTGTGTGTGTGTGTGTGTGTGTGGTGTGTGTGTGTGTGTGTGTGTGTGTGTGTGTGTGTGTGTGTGTGTGTGTGTGTGTGTGTGTGTGTGTGTGTGTGTGTGTGTGTGTGTGTGTGTGTGTGTGTGTGTGTGTGTGTGTGGTGTGTGTGTGTGTGTGGTGTGTGTGTGTGTGTGTGTGTGTGTGTGTGTGTGTGTGTGTGTGTGTGTGTGTGTGTGCGGGGGGGGGCATGACGCTGGCAGCTGGCGGCCCAGCTTGCAGGGTCTCCTCACAAAGGAGAGCCTTCCCCCGGGGGCCAGTGATTTAGGACAGGGCTCTGGACAGGAGAGAGGACACTGGCTTTGGAGGAACGCACCCTCCCTCCCTCCCTCCTTTTCCTCCCTCCCTTTCCTCACCCTCCTTCTCCTTGTCTTGTCCTCTAAAGCTTCCCTGCTGGTTCCCCCCACCTCTCTCTAAGCTCTCTCCTGGGACCATTAGCCTCTGGACGGGTTAGCATTCCTGAGGTGTAGCATGCTCACATTATCTCAGTATTATAAAGTATAATTGAACTGGGCTTGTGGCCATGTGTACGTATTATTATGTACAATTATTAGTGTTTTCTTATGACGGCTAAAATTGGATGACCAGTTTTAGTTTTCACTTCGTATAGAAGTTGTAAATTGCATGAAATGATTTGTTTGAGCTTTGTTCTGTGTATGTCTGACCGTGTGCGAGGACCCCAGGAAGAATAGCCAATGCTCATGCTAGTCTTAATAAAGGACAAGAAGAACAACATGCTAACGCTAGCCAGGGAGACAAAGGGGGGAGACAACAGGTGCGAGAGGATCCTCTGTCGGCAGCAGCTGAGAGATGGAGGGCGGGGGGTTATTATCGCGGCTCTACCGGTGGGCTGCTGGCCTCCTTTCAGGACAGAAACAAGGCTTTTTAAGTGTAACCTGGTCTTGTAGCACTCTGCCTCTCTTTCATCCTGGACCACAGCTAGCACCTGCCGCCCCCCCCCCCCCTCCACAGCAGCCCAACGGCCACTTATCCCCATCAATGCAATCAAGTGTTTGAATCCACACCAAACTGGGACATGGTGTGGATGGACTTGACCGGCCGATACACAAATATCTGAGGTGCTACAACTATCAGTAAACGAATAAAACACAAATGGTTCTGTTTTAAAAAGTTTAAACATGAGTCGAATTGTACATCGACCGCAGCCCGACGGGCACTCACTGTATCCCCATCGATTCAATCCCAATCTGATGCTTGAAACACCCTCAATTTACAGAGGTGGGAAGTAACATTTACTCAAGTACACTGAAAAAACATCAACGTTGACTTAAATTAAATGTATTAAAGTATGTCAGCAGATTTCAAATAACTATATTAGGTTGAAATCAATAATATTACGTTCAACTTAATAGTTTTGCTTTGAGGTGGGGGAAGTACTGAGATCTTGTACGTGAGTAAAAGTAGAAGTACTAAGATCTTGTAATTGAGTAAAAGTATAAGTACGAAGATCTTTTATTTGAGTAAAAGTATAAGTACTCAGATATTGTACTTGAGTAAAAGTAGAAGTACTCAGATATTGTACTTCAGTAAAAGTAGAAGTACTCAGAACTTGTACTTGAGTAAAAGTAGAAGTACTCAGAACTTGTACTTGAGTAAAAGTAGAAGTACTCAGATCTTGTGATTGAGTAAAAGTAGAAGTACTCAGATCTTGTACTTGAGTAAAAGTAGAAGTACTCAGATCTTGTACTTGAGTAAAAGTAGAAGTACGAAGATCTTTTACTTGAGTAAAAGTATTAGTACTCAGATATTGTACTTGATAAAAGTAGAAGTACTCAGATCTTGTACTTGAATAAATGTAGAAGTACTCAGGTCTTGTACTTGAGTAAAAGTAGAAGTACTCAGATATTGTACTTGATAAAAGTAGAAGTACTCAGATCTTGTACTTGAATAAATGTAGAAGTACTCAGGTCTTGTACTTGAGTAAAAGTAGAAGTACTCAGATATTGTACTTGATAAAAGTAGAAGTACTCAGATCTTGTACTTGAATAAATGTAGAAGTACTCAGGTCTTGTACTTGAGTAAAAGTAGAAGTACTCAGAACTTGTACTTGAGTAAAAGTAGAAGTACTCAGATCTTGTGATTGAGTAAAAGTAGAAGTACTCAGATCTTGTACTTGAGTAAAAGTAGAAGTACTCAGATCTTGTACTTGAGTAAAAGTAGAAGTACGAAGATCTTTTACTTGAGTAAAAGTATTAGTACTCAGATATTGTACTTGATAAAAGTAGAAGTACTCAGATATTGTACTTGATAAAAGTAGAAGTACTCAGATCTTGTACTTGAATAAATGTAGAAGTACTCAGGTCTTGTACTTGAGTAAAAGTAGAAGTACTCAGATATTGTACTTGATAAAAGTAGAAGTACTAAGATCTTGTAATTGAGTAAAAATATAAGTACAAAGATCTTTTATTTGAGTAAAAGTATAAGTACTCAGATATTGTACTTGAGTAAAAGTAGAAGTACTCAGATATTGTACTTCAGTAAAAGTAGAAGTACTCAGAACTTGTACTTGAGTAAAAGTAGAAGTACTCAGAACTTGTACTTGAGTAAAAGTAGAAGTACTCAGATCTTGTGATTGAGTAAAAGTAGAAGTACTCAGATCTTGTACTTGAGTAAAAGTAGAAGTACTCAGATCTTGTACTTGAGTAAAAGTAGAAGTACGAAGATCTTTTACTTGAGTAAAAGTATTAGTACTCAGATATTGTACTTGATAAAAGTAGAAGTACTCAGATATTGTACTTGATAAAAGTAGAAGTACTCAGATCTTGTACTTGAATAAATGTAGAAGTACTCAGGTCTTGTACTTGAGTAAAAGTAGAAGTACTCAGAACTTGTACTTGAGTAAAAGTAGAAGTACTCAGATCTTGTGATTGAGTAAAAGTAGAAGTACTCAGATCTTGTACTTGAGTAAAAGTAGAAGTACTCAGATCTTGTACTTGAGTAAAAGTAGAAGTACTCAGATCTTGTACTTGAGTAAAAGTAGAAGTACGAAGATCTTTTACTTGAGTAAAAGTATTAGTACTCAGATATTGTACTTGATAAAAGTAGAAGTACTCAGATATTGTACTTGATAAAAGTAGAAGTACTCAGATCTTGTACTTGAATAAATGTAGAAGTACTCAGGTCTTGTTCTTGAGTAAAAGTAGAAGTACTCAGATCTTGTACTTGAGTAAAAGTAGAAGTACGAAGATCTTTTACTTGAGTAAAAGTATTAGTACTCAGATATTGTACTTGATAAAAGTAGAAGTACTCAGATATTGTACTTGATAAAAGTAGAAGTACTCAGATCTTGTACTTGAATAAATGTAGAAGTACTCAGGTCTTGTTCTTGAGTAAAAGTAGAAGTACTCAGATCTTGTACTTGAGTAAAAGTAGAAGTACCAGAGTGTAGGAATACTCTGTCACAGTAAAAGTCCTGCATTCAAAATGTTCCTCAAGTGAAAGTAGAAAAGTATTCTCATCTAAATATAGTGAAAGACAGTAAAAGTAGTCGTTGTGCAGATTGGTCCATCTCAGAATAATATATATGATATGTTTTATAATGATTGATCATGAAAGTGTTCTCAAAGCTGGTGAAGGTGCAGCTAGTCTGAAGTACTTTGTAGACTGCAGGGTAGCTGGTGAAGGAGCAGCTAGTCTGAAGTACTTTGTAGACTGCAGGGTAGCTGGTGGATTTACTCCAGGTGGAACTAAAGTCTGATTCAACACTTGATTATATTTCACATCTGTAAAGTAACTAAAGGTATTAAACACATGTAGTGGAGGAAAAGTACACCATGTACCTCTGAACTGTAGTGGAGTAGAAGTACAAAGTAGCAACAAATACTCAAGTCAAGTACAAGTACCTCAAAACTTAAGTACAGTACTTGAGTAATGTTACTTCACAACACTGAGAAATACTTTGCACGTTGGAAAACATTTCTTTGGTCAAATTAGAAAAGGATCAGCACGAAAATAATTCACTTTACCAAAACTAAAGTTAAGTACTTGAGTAAATCAATGACTCTGGAAGCACCCTCCATATAAATACTGCTTTATAAAACCATCCATAATAAACACAGTATTCCTACATTTCTACTAAAGTATAAGATCTGAGTATTTCTCCCACCTTTTTGTATCTGTAATACTTGTTGCTGCATGCTTGAGGTAGCACTGAGCTGTCTTCCTCTCTGTTCGGCTCTCACAACATGCATGTCCCCTCTGAGCGACTATGAAAGGGATTCTGACCTCTGGATATTGGATCCATACTGTAGAAATCCTCCAGACGCAACCTCTGTCCTCCCCCTTCCTCCCCCGTCTCCCCCCCTCTGTCCCTCTGAATTATGTCATGTCTGAAATGAGCAGTCATACAGCAGATTGTTTGGTGCAGCCACTTGATATAACTGGTGACAATGCCTCTAACAGAGCGGGGGTCCTGGGGGGATCGGCAGTATTTGGTTACTGCATCCCTGATCTGTCCCCCATTGTGGTGGGCTCCGGGTCCCAGGGAAGGTTGAAAGGGGTTTTTTGTTTTGGGAGGGGGACATGTGCGCATATGTGAGCCCAGAACGCAGGTGCCTACATCTGTTCATTTCTGGGCAGATGCTCATGGTGGTAGAGATAGAGAGGGAGAGTTAGTGAGGAGAGGGGAGGGAGGCGAGGGGGACTTCCTCCCTTTTTACTCTCCCATCATTCACACTGGTGATTAGGCCTGCTGGAGGAGCACCAGTGGATTCAGAGGTGGCTTGAGAGCAATTGTAGCGACAGCAGGAAACCAACAAAGTCGCTGAGAGGCTGAGGACGGCCTGTTTGCTGTTCTATGACACGCTATCAAAGAAGTGCTTTGATGAAATCCAAATTGAAGTGAATAATAATGTAGTTTAATGAAAAATGAGATGATCAGCTTGTTTTACGTAGACATTGTTATTATGATCAGAGCAATCCTAAAGCTTGCGGTCAACAAAAACGACCCTGTGTCACCCTCTCTTCCACACACACACACACACACACACACACACACACACACACACACACACACACACACACACACACACACACACACACACATACACAGGGCCGGCCCTGACCAATTTGCCGCCCTAGGCAAGATTTTAGCTGGCGCCCCCCCCCCCCCAAAATGCAGACACTCACTATGATTCGCAGGTGCATGGTTGTGGCATGACCACAAAAACAAAGATATTGACACAAGATGTGTGCAACTGTATTTAGTTTCCTATCCATTTGAACATGATTTAAGTGTGGGGGGGGGGGGGGCTACTCTAGGGAGGTCCGGGGGCATGCAAATAAAAAAAAAAAATTTAAATTTTTTTTCTAATTTTTTTTTTTTTCAATTTTCGGCGCCCCCTATGGGTTGATGCGCCCTTAGCATTCGCCTATACTGCCTATGCCGAGGGCCGGCCCTGCACATACACACACACACACACTAATTTGTATTGAAACTAAATGCATTACTTATACATGTCATGGCTCCTCACCAAGTGGACTGCGGCCGCGCTGGGGATATTTTAGGAGGGGCAAACGAGACGAAACATGTTTGAGATTTTTAACGTTTCTTTAATTCAGTTTAAAGTCATAGCCCCTTTTGAACATGTTGGAACGTTTTGGAGAATTAATATGTTGTATGTGTATACCTTGAACGTTTTTTAATTTGCTTCTCTTTGTTATTATTTTTATTTTTGTTTTGTTTCTAACATGTAATTGACCAAAAAAAAAAAAACATAAATACCAGTATTGGAGTCAATGTCTATTTTACTATATTATTGAAAACAAAACAGCTGTTCTTTTTGACAGCACAGTCTTTGTTGCAACTCTATCAGAACATCTATATCCTAACTGCACTGTAGCCCTCATGGAAGGATGGCAAATGGAGACACGCACTTCTTCTGGGTGCAAGATAAAGACAACTATACGTCTGGGTGCAGATTGAAGCTCATCGTTATGTTTGAGCTATCACTAATCACCCAGGAGCGAAATGGCTGGAGACAGGAGACAAGGACCTCAGCAAGAAAATCCATCGATCCCGAAAGTCTCCTGTCTCTTTCTTATCCAGTCATCCAGAATGTGGATACACAACAGAACCAGAGGAGTGGAGGATGCTTTAGCAGCAGATATTTTACAATGAAGTCATTAACCGTCTTGTATGCGTGTCCTAATACCTGTTAGTGTGTATATACAGCTGACTGCAGAGCGACAGACCGCTGGACGTGGCGTCGCCCTCAACACGAGGATATGTGCTTTGATTGGTATATGATTATAATTGGGTTGCATTTTATGGTGTTGTGTTCCAGCTACATCTCTCAATAAACACAGCCAAGCGTCCTCATCCTTCCTTATACTTTCTGCAAAACAGTAATGACACTTTTGTTTTGTTGCCACCATCTTAGAGTACAGTGCTAACATTTGATAAACAGCAATATCGTGCAGCTAAGGTGGAAAAAAAAAAAATCAAATTTGTTTTCAAAATGTTCCTCAAGTAAAAGTAGAAAAGTATTCTCATCTAAATATAGTGAAAGACAGTAAAAGTAGTCGTTGTGCAGATTGGTCCATTTCAGAATAATATATATGATGTGTTTTATAATGATTGATCATGAAAGTGTTCTCAAAGCTGGTGGAGGTGCAGCTAGTCTGAAGTACTTTGTAGACTGCAGGGTAGCTGGTGGAGGTGCAGCTAGTCTGAAGTACTTTGTAGACTGCAGGGTAGCTGGTGGATTTACTCCAGGTGGAACTAAAGTCTGATTCAACACTTGATTATATTTCACATCATTCATCCACATCTGTGAAGTAACTAAAGGTAGAAATACATGCAGTGGAGGAAAAGTACACCATTTACCTCTGAACTGTAGTGGGGTAGAAGTACTAAGTCGCAAAAAATAATAATACATATAAAGTACCTCAAAATGTGTAGTTAAGTACAGTAATTAAGTAATTGTACTTGGTTACTTTACACCACTGGTGACAGATGTGTTTTCATAAACATTGGCACGCGACTGGCCACGTACAGCTCTCTCTCTCTTTACCTCCCCCTTAGGCCCCTAGTGTCTACACACACACACACACACACACACACACACACACACACACACACACACACACACACACACACACCCCAGCCCCTCCCTAGACCCACACACACTTATAACGCACACACACACTTGCAGTCGCGTCTCTGGGCCCCCCACGTAATTACTGCGGCACTCTTCCCATAAACTTAAGCTCAGCACGGCTCCAGTAACAGCACCGTATGCTAATGAGGCAGCAGCCCGGACCGGGAGCCGAGGAGGAGCCGTGGGAAGCCGTGGGGAGCCGGGAGGAGCCCCAAAGAGCCCTGGGGAGCCGCGGATCTGTGGCCTGTGGCCCCCTCTGCCAGCAGCTGGCCGCAGTAATCTGATCTGGACACAAAGGCCTGTTGATCCCTGCGTTACAGCAGGTAAAACCCGCGGGGACAGAGCAGGTCCGGAATCATGGCGTCTCCAAACACGCGACATGACGGCGTGTATCCCGTTACAAGCACACATTAAAAGCGAGTTAACGATAATAAGGGATATGTACACTTACTAAAGGGAATTATTTAATATGTTTCCATGTGATTATTACGGGACGTTTTTATCACGTTAACGACTTTAATTCAGAAACAGAAATCCTTTATTCGTCCCACAGGGGAAATCTATGACATTAATATAGATACTAGATTTAATAGATTACATTAATATAGATAAAGAAAATTACAAATAATCCAAAGTATACAAGATAATTCATTTTTAAAAAGATGAAACGTAAAAAATATGTATATTTGTCACAGTATAATGGAGTGCGAAAAAGTAGCAGCCAGTATTCGCAATTGTTAAATAGTATATCGTACAAAGGAAGTGTGTCGGGGTGTGTGTGTGTGTGCGCGCGGTGGCCTACAGTCTGATTTGGTGCGTAATCATCATTAACTCGAGGAGGCGTGCGCAGAACCATCTACTGAGAAAGTGCTGATTCAAAACCTTCCATTTCCTTCAGGCTTATAGACTACTGTTTAGCACGAGTGGCCTCACGCCACCCCCTCCCCCCTCCCTGCCCTCCCCCCTGCTTCTCTCCTCCTCCCGGCAGCGTGTCTCTCCTGCCTTGCTCCTCCTGCATCCATCAGGGAGTTGAACCTCCAACCCTGGCACACTCCTGAACTCCACCCAGATTGGAAGCTTTCACTGCGCGTTGAGATGCATCAATATTTCTGCTGAGGTATCAGTGTTAAAAAAAATCAATTGATCCTCACATATTATCACTCCCCCCCCCCCCCCCCCCCCCCCCACCTCCTCCTCACACCTCCGCCACACTCCCCCTCCCAAATTGCGCTTCATATGATCGATATCGTGTGATGCGCGCCGTGTTTACGTTCCCACGAGTGACCATGTGGTGTCTCCTCTTCGGGGACCAAAGAAGGGAGAGAAAAACCCCTCCTGGCTTCCCCCTCGCCATATGGCACCGGAGGGCCCATACCGTTACAGGTCCTTTAACATGCTTCCAGTGGAGGGTAGACCGGCGGACATAGAGACGTGCTTCAGCCGGAGGAGGGAGGGAGGGGAGCGGGGAAATAAACGTCGTTTTCTGGATGTGCAGGGGGGGGGGGGGGGGGTAGTGGCAGATGGCTTGTAAGGGTCTGTCCGCGTCTGAAGGCGTGTCGTGGTCCTTCACTGAAGACCCCCCCCCCCCTGCATTCACAATCAATGGAAATTAAAGCGCAGAGAATGGATGAATAGTCAGACCCCAGTTTGGCGCAGCTACTGGGCAGGAGTTAAACTGCAGCAGCCCTACAGTAGCGCGCTGGTTAACCAGTCAGAGCGCAGCCAGGGGAAGGGGCGCAGCAACAACATTATGTAGGGCGGATGTGTCCCCACTGAGCAGAGCGTCTACTGTAGGTACAGGTTCAGCTCCCGCGCGAGGTTCATGCCGTTTCTCTCAGATTGCTTACAGTCATTGATTTCCAGTCATGTTTACATTGAGATGCATTTTGTATTCAAACTCGTTATCTGGGCACGCGGCCTGTTCAGGCTCATGGGAATTGATTGATGAATCATATGATATCAAACCTGCCAAAAATGTTCAGAATATTTTAGGAGAATTTCAATTTGGTTCAAGTTTTTCACTCCATTTCTGGTCATGTGATAGATTTGAGCCTATTTAGTAAATGATAATACAAACATCGACTATATTGGAGCTCGCAGCTCTTATTGGTTTCACTTTCGGTGTATTTGAAGTATCTGGAAGTTCGGAGTGAGACCGAAGGTGATGGGTATTGATGATCTTCATTAATAGATGAGAATAAGAATAATGCAAGATTTCTTTTCAGCACTGTAGCCAGGCTGACAGAGAGCCACAGCTCGATTGAGCCTTCTATTCCCATAGCACTCAGTAGTAATGATTTTATGTGCTTTTTTAACGATAAAATTGTTACTCTTAGAAACAAAATCAATGACCTCTTACCTTTGACCAGTATAGTGTTATCAACAGCTCCCTGAAACGTAAGTTCTAATATTACACTAGATAGTAAACTAGAATGCTTTTCAGCCATAAACCTTGAACAATTACATTCAATGATTCTCTCTTCTAAACCATCAACGTGCATGTTAGACCCAATTCCAACTAAGCTGTTGAAGGAAGTTTTTCCATTAATTAGCACTTCTTTATTAAATATTATGAATATGTCTTTGTTATCAGGCTATGTTCCACAATCATTCAAAGTAGCAGTGATAAAACCGCTTCTTAAAAAGCACAACCTCGATCCAGAGGTTTTAGCCAACTATAGACCTATTTCTAATCTTCCGTTCCTCTCAAAGATTCTTGAGAAAGCGGTCGCAAAACAGTTGTGTGATTACTTAAAAAACAATGATTTATTTGAAGATTTTCAGTCTGGCTTTAGAACACATCATAGCACAGAGACAGCTCTGGTTAAAGTCACAAATGATATTCTAATAGCCTCAGACAAGGGACTTGTCTCTATTCTTGTTTTGCTCGATCTCAGTGCTGCATTTGATACCATCGACCATGATATCCTATTGCAAAGACTAGAGCACTTAGTTGGCATACAGGGAACTGCTTTAGGCTGGTTTAGGTCCTATCTATCTGAACGCTCTCAGTTTGTACGTGTTAACGATGAATCTTCCACGCAAACCAAAGATAGCCATGGAGTGCCACAGGGCTCAGTGCTCGGACCTATTTTGTTCACATTATATATGCTTCAGTTAGTCAATATTATAAGGAATCATTCTGTAGACTTTCATTGTTATGCGGATGAACTCAACTATATTTATCAATCAAGCCTGATGAAATTAATCATCTAAATAAAATTCAAGACTGCCTTAAGGACTTAAAAACGTGGATGACCTTAAACTTTTTGATGTTAAACACGACCAAAAGTGAAGTTATTGTACTTGGCCCGAAGAATCTACGAAACAAATTATCTAAAGATATACTAACTATGGATGGCATTAATTTGGCCTCCAGTGAGACTATACGGAATCTTGGTGTTATATTTGATCAGGATTTATCCTTTAACGCCCACATAAAATCAATTTCAAGGACCGCCTACTTCCATCTACGTAACATTGCAAAAATCAGGCATATCTTGCCTCAAAACGATGCAGAGAAACTAGTCCATGCATTTGTTACTTCTAGGCTGGATTATTGTAACTCTTTATTATCAGGGAGTACCAAGAAGTCAGTCAAGTCGCTTCAGCTGATTCAAAATGCTGCGGCTCGTGTACTAACCAGAGTTAGGAAAAGGGACCACATTACTCCTGTTCTGGCTGCCTTACACTGGCTCCCTATAGAACACAGGATAGAATTTAAAATTCTTCTTCTCGCCTACAAAGCCCTTAATGGGCAGGCGCCATCTTACCTTAAAGAACTCATTATACCCTACTGTCCTACTAGGGCATTGCGTTCCAAGAATGCAGGGTTGTTGGTTGTTCCTAGAGTCTCTAAAAGTACAATGGGAGCCAGAGCCTTTTCTTATCAAGCTCCACATTTGTGGAATCAGCTTCCAGTTTGTGTTCGGGCGGCAGACACCCTATCCGTTTTTAAGAGTGCGCTTAAGACCTTCCTTTTTGATAAAGCTTATAGTTAGGGCTGATTAGATTCAGCCTCTAGTTTTGCTGATATAGGCTTAGTTTGTCGGGGGACATCTTACTTCTTCCTTCTCTCTGTCTATACCTGTGTACTCTCATGTTCCCATTAACCCAGCTTCCCCACATCTCTTTCTTTTTGGTGTCTATATACGCCGGGATCCGGAGTCATGGATGATCCTGCGGTCCTGTGTCCTGGATCGCGAGCGCTGGATCGCGAGCCGTGGCTGTGGTCCTGGATCATCGGTCCTGGATGGATATCCTCGTGGATTCATCTTCCTATTATACACACATGCATTTCCAAACATTTGGACTACCTATGTTGCAAATGTATTATCTTTTCAATTTACACACGGCATCTATTGCACGTCTGTCCGTCCTGGGAGAGGGATCCCTCCTCTGTTGCTCTCCCTGAGGTTTCTCCCATTTTTCCCTTTAAACTGGGTTTTCTTTGGAAGTTTTTCCTTGTACGATGTGAGGGTCAAAGGACAGAGGGTGTCGTATTGTCATACTGATATTCTGTACACACTGTGAAGACCACTGAGACAAATATAACATTTGTGACATTGGGCTATATAAATAAACATTGATTGATTGATTGATTGATTGATTGATTGATTGATTGATTGATTGATTGATTGATTGATGCATCTATCTATGATATCAAACCTGGCAAAGGACTGATGTTCAGTTCATTTGAAGAGAGGCTTAGGTTTCCATCCCTTTTGCCTTACAGTTTACAGACGTGTCATGTTAATGTTCGGCATATAGTTCAAATATATAAGCCGGCCGCTCTTGGTTAGACTGTGTGTGTGTTTAAAGGGTCCGCGTGGCTCCAACCTGAGAGTTGTTCTTAGCTGTAAAACAGTTCAGTCTCTCTCCTTTAAATACCACAGACACGTTTGCTTTCTCTGAGTGGAAATAAACATTGATTTTGGGTTTGTCCCTTAGATCGCGATGGTCACGGATCAGCTGGCGGTTGGCTTGGTACATGTCCCGAGATGGACAGGTTTATTAAGGAGGAGGACTTTGTCTGGTTGTAAACGCATCCTTGACGTCATATCTGAGCAAAGTGACGCAATGTACGTGCACGGCAGCCCCATTATACAGCGGAAGAATCACACTTCTAATGAAGGACCTATTTAAGAAACAAGTCCCATCTCCTGCTCCCTATCACACAGACGCACACCACACGCACGCACGCGCGCACACACACACACACACACCAAATACTTTTTGTTTTGTTCGACATTTGGTCAATATTAAAAGACAAAAAAGCCATATTTGTCAGGTTATGTTTGTTTGATGTGAATGGAAGTGTGTGTGTGTGCGTGTGTGTGCGCGCGCGTGTGTGTGTGTGTGTGTGTGTGTGTGTGTGTGTGTGTGTGTGTGTGTGTGTGTGTGTGTGTGTGTGTGTGTGTGTGTGTGTGTGTGTGTGTGTGTGTGTGTGTGTGTGTGTGTGTGTGTGTGTGTGTGTGTGTGTGGAAGGGGAGAGTGTATTGTGTACGGGACATGTGGACGCGCACTCTGCTAAGGGAGGCGCGCTCCCGCTGTTATTGAGGGGAGAGCAGGTGCTGGCTGAATTACCATACAGCTGAGGGGGGGAGAGCAAACTTATTCCTCCACCACACACACACACACACACACACACACACACACACACACACACACACACACACACACAATAACAAAAGTTCCCCCTCATGTTGGCCACGCGAGCCGGTGCGCGCGCCCTTTTGCACGCACACACACATCAATGCACTTGCATGCACACACGCGGTTAAAAAAAAAATGTGAGGAGAAAGGGAGCAAAATGGAAACGTCCAGCCCCTCAAAGTCGTTTACCTCACCGCGCAGCTCTGCCAAGGAATGCTTTCTTTAGTCTTTCTGGATTCTTCCCACAACCAGAAATAGCCAAAATGCAGAGGGGAGTGTAAGGAAAGAGGGAGGAAGAGGGGGAGGGGGAGGAGGGGTGTAAACAATTAACTGAGTCAGGGTTTCACCAAAAACATTTTTGTTCTCCTTTTTTTCCTTATGAATCAACTTCAAGCCGCTTTTTAGGGGGTTTGTTTTTGGCATTTTACCCAAAACATGTAAAGACGCCTAAAAACAAAGGGGATTGTCCCGCGAGGAACAGCTGGAGGGGACAATTCAACCACACGCCATTAACTTCCTGTCAAAGGAAAGCTGGCGTGTGTGGCGCTTCACATTTGGACTCTTTGAATCTCAGATGTTCCGATGCAACTTGTTCAGACTGTAACGAAGAGAGACAACGTGTCAGATGTACACACATTGTCTGCATTTATTTCAAAAGAAACTATTAACATCTGATATAACGTTTTCCAGATTCAATGGAAACACTTTTGTTGTAAAGAAAACTACTTAATGATCTGTAAAACAATTACAAAAGTAATACAAAGTCAATCATAGTTCCTATAGCCGTGTTAACGCTAGCATGCCCACCTCTAAACCTGCACTATGTTATAACAGGTAGAAACTTCCATTCCTCTTTTCTCCTCAACAGGTTATCTGATATTCTTCCCCTCCGCCTGTAGGAGTCACTCAGATCCTTGTTTTGTATTTTCACTCTTATTATATCGAAAATACTTTCACACGTCTCCACTTTGGGCTGAGATATGAACGCGTTGCTGCTGCAGGGGTAACAAGGGGGCTACTTGCACGGGACCCCATTGTGGAGAGCCGGGCCAGATTGGGAGGTGAAGTCGCGCAGGAGGAGGAGGGGGGACCATTTGCATGTTATTACCATAGCATGTGTCAGGCCGTATATAACAGGCTGCAGGCGGCCTCGGCTGGAGACAGACGCACAGCTCACAGTGAGGAAAGACATTAGGGGGGAGAAGGAAGCATGTTGGACCAGTGACAAATCTGTCCTTGGGTTAGACACAAACAAAGCTACTTCCTTAAGTCACTTTCTTAAGAAAACAAAAACAAGGAACCCATATTTCCCCCCCTCGCTACGCACTGGATTATAACGGAACTGGAGGACTTCTCTGACGCACACACATCTTGTTTTGTGGCTTTTTTCTATTTTTCGCTTTTTCAAGGTTTGGGATTTATCCTTTTTGTTCCTCGGGACATGAGTGCGAGTGGAGGGGAGAGAAAATCCCATTGAGGCGACAGCAACGTGCTCAATGCATCTCCCTCAGAGGGACTGAAGAGGAGCAGGCACCCTGAGGACAAGCCGAGCCCCGAGACTTTTTATTTTATTTATTTATTATTTATTATGTATTTATTTAAAATGCGGCGCGTCAGCCTGCTGACTCTCATCGTCATGTCCATGTTGCTGTGCCAGGTAAGACACACATTCTCTATTTCACATCACTGAACCCCCCTTCCCTTCCCTCCCACCACAACACACACACGCTGGCGGTACTGTGTGTGTTTCGTTAATGAAAATAACTTTCCTCCACAGGGGTTGTGTTCGGGAGTGTTTGAGCTGAAGTTGCAGGAGTTCCTAAACAAGAAGGGAATACAGGGCAACAAAAACTGCTGCAAAGGAGGCCTGATGTCTTCCTTCCAGCAGCAGTGCGATTGTAAAACCTTCTTCAGGATTTGTCTCAAGCACTACCAGCCCAACGCCTCCCCGGAGCCCCCGTGCACATACGGCGGCGCCGTGACACCTGTTCTGGGCTCCAACTCCTTCCAGGTCCCCGATGTCATCCCGGAGAGCTCGTTCTCAAACCCCGTCAGGATTAACTTCGGCTTCACGTGGCCTGTAAGTACACCCATTCATGTCAGAGGCAGTAGAAGTGAAGGTGGCGAAATCGCGCCATTTTGGGGGGGTACATCCGTGCGTGAAAACGCGCCTCAGCACTTTGTCTGACATCCACTCTCAGGGCTGAAAGTGGTCCAGGTGTTTAGTTTCAGCGGGTCAGGGTATACGCAGTTTGCATTCAGTGAGTGGATAAGGCACAGTCGCCTCGGGCTTTCTTCCTGATGTTATCTCCGCTGGCCACCTGTCTCACGAAGCCATTTGTGTTCCCAGGGGACCTTCTCGCTGATCATCGAGGCATTACACACCGACTCCAAAGACGACCTCATGACAGGTAGGAAGAAACCACCACTCCACTAACATGCGTACCACATTCAAACCGTGTGTATCCCTTAATCCTCACTTTCTGCATCCACGTGTGTATTTCAGATATTCCAGACCGCGTTATCAGCACCATGACCACTCAGAGGCACCTGACTGTGGGAGAGGTATGGTCCCAGGACCTGCACACCGTGGGCAAGACGGAGCTCAAGTACTCGTACCGGTTCGTGTGTGATGAGCACTACTACGGGGACGGGTGCTCGGTTTTCTGCCGGCCCAGAGACGATGCTTTCGGCCACTTCACCTGTGGAGAGCGGGGGGAGATCGTGTGCGACTCCGGGTGGAAGGGACACTACTGCACTGAACGTGAGTAACTGATATTGTATTTGGAGCGCGCGCGTGTGTGTGTGTGTGTGGTGATGGAGACAACATCTCTTTTAATACACACACCAACAAAAAGGATGCAGAGGATATTTTGTGAGATGAAACAGGTTTTTAACTGGCTACAAAGAGAGTAAAAGTAATGCATTTTGGTTGTAAGAACATATACAAAGTTAATGTATTGTTTCTATTTCTGTAATATTATTAGGAGCATATGTGAGGTGTGTGAGATGCTGGATCTTGACATATATTTTAAACACACACACACAATGGATACAGAGGATAGTTTGGGTTAAAACACCATTACACTACTTTAAACTTAATAAAAGTTAAGTATCTTTCTTTGTTGAAAAGGTATAAAAAGTTAATGTCTACGTTGGGTCTGTAATCAGATCCTCTGAGTGCCGTTAGAAGGCAACGTGTGCGTAAACACCACGCGCACCCCCCCCCCCCCCTCCTCCCTCTCACACACACACGACCACTTGATTTATTCTAAGGAAAGTTTTTGGGAATAATCTCACGCGTGCCATAAATGTACACGCTCCCTTCCAATTGGTTACTGTGGGAGTGGGCCGGGCGCTGATTGGCCGAGGCGGGGGAGGTATTGTTTGAAGTGGGCAGCTGCCGGCAGAGAGGAGACAATGGAGCAGCTGTCGCGCACTGGCAACACACTCGCCAGCTGTCCACTCTTATCTGCCCCAATCCGAGACATTAAGGGGAGTGTGTGAGTGTGTGTGTGTGTGTGTGTGTGTGTGTGTGTGTGTGTGTGTGTGTGTGTGTGTGTGTGTGTGTGTGTGTGTGTGTGTGTGTGTGTGTGTGTGTGTGTGTGTGTGTGTGTGTGTGTGTGTGTGTGTGTGTGTGTGTGTGTGTGTGTGTGTGTGTGTGTGTGTGTGTGTGTGTGTGTGTGTGTGTGTGCACAGAATGAATAAAAGAGTTTTGACCCGCAGCGAAGAAGAAGAAAAAAAAGAGGGTGGTGGGGTGGGTTGACGGGTCTGTGTGTGAGTGTGTAGACTCTGTGGCACACACACGTTCACACACTCCCTCCTTTGTCTCAGCACTATGTTAAGCAGAACATTCTTCCACGGCGATAAGGAGTTTAAAGTGTCCGCTAATGGGTTTACGCTGAACAACCTGAAACGGTGACTTTAGTGAAATGTATCGTGTCGATAGATTAGGTTAGTTCAAAGCAAATATAAATATGTCAGCGTTTCAGTTTTTCAGAGTCCTTGAGTTTTAACGACTTTCTTGAGATTTATATCAAAACCAAACTCTCTCTGTTTCTCTTCCACAGCGATCTGCCTGCCAGGCTGCGACGAAGAGCACGGCTTCTGTGAGAAACCCGGAGAGTGCAAGTACGTTGTTTCTCCCGCACACCGGGGCATTCATGAATGAGTGGGACACATCGTGTGAGTGTGAGTGTTCTGACCGGTGTCTCCCTCCTAATTGGACGACAGGTGCAGAGTGGGATTCAAAGGCCGCTACTGCGACGAGTGCATCCGCTATCCGGGCTGCCTCCATGGGACCTGCCAGCAGCCGTGGCAGTGCAACTGCCAGGAGGGCTGGGGGGGGCTCTTCTGCAACCAAGGTGAGGATGAGAGGAGAGTGAGGAGGGAGTGAGGAGGGAAGAGAGAAAGGGAAGGAAGCAGAGAGCACTGATACAGTGATTTGCTGATGAAAAAGTGTGAAGTTAAAAAGTGAAAGTTGTGGCTACCTGAAAGTCCTTGATCATCAGCTTGTTGACGGATGTATACATACGAGCATTCCCGAACGACATTTGGAAGAATGCAGATTGAAAAGTTGTTTAAACAGTAGATATATGTCCAAACTAGATCTTTGCCAATCCACCACATCTGTGTCTAGATTTATATCAATTGGGGAATTTGTTGATCAGAAAGTGTCGGGTTAGAAAGTTAAGGCTAGACAAGAGAAAGACCCGTTGGAAGAATGGGGGTTGAAAAGCGGTTTAAACAGAAGTTATAAGTCCAGAAAAAGTGACTTTTAAACCAACTTTAGCCGAAAGTCCTCCTCCAAATCGACCAATCGGTGTCTTTGTTTATATCGATTGTCAATAACCTAAGCCATGCTCAATGTGAAGCGAGTCGGGACGAGACAGTGCAGGAAAGTGTACGGCGTAGTTCAGCGGATCATCGCCTCCATCAGCAGCCGGATGGACGTATAAACAAACGACCCTAACGACATTTGGAAGATTGTTGATTGAAAAGCTGATTAAACAGAAACTATAAGTCCAAATCAAAACTGACGTTCAAACCAAAAGTAGCCCGACTCTTCCCTAGAAACCTCGCCAACTCACCAAATCTGTGTCAGAGCTGAAGCCATGCTTATTAGGAAGAGAGTGTTTCGATTGATATGCGAGTTCATCGAGGGTAGTTCTGCTCAGGACCGGTCCTCCTCCTCATGGACTGTTTCGCAACATTTCAAAGTCTCGTGAAGACAAAAAGAAATTGAAGAAGATCAAAATAGCAACATAACAGACACCACAACAGAGCAGCAGTTGTCTCTGTGTGGACAGCAGGGACAGCAGGGACAGCAGGGAGGGCTCAGAAGGAAACACAAAACCACTGGAAGAAGAGAAAGAGTCAAGTGTGCCGGAGGACGAAACACATTCTGTCGCCGCTGCTCTGCCATGTGTTGAGCTGTGGCTAATCCACATGTGTCCCTCCAGATCTCAACTACTGCACCCACCACAGGCCCTGCATGAATGGAGCCACTTGTAGCAACACGGGCCAGGGAAGCTACACCTGTTCCTGCCGGCCGGGCTTCACTGGGTCCAGCTGTGAGATGCAGGTCAACGAATGTGCCGGAAACCCCTGTCGCAACGGAGGAAGCTGTGCCGTAAGTGTTTGGCCTTAGGGAGGAGGGAGACATCGTGCACGCTGGGGCTCAGAAGTACTTAGTTACTCGATTAAGAGTAGCGATACCACGGTGTACAAATACTCAGTTACAATTAAAAGTCCTGTATTGAAACGTGTTCTTAGCTTTAAAAGGATTAGCGTCAAAAGTAAAAGTAAAAAAAACTGAAACGTTGACTTTAATTAAATAAAGATTTAAACAGAATTCACAAAACCGTAATTAGGTTAGTTGAAAGCAATACGTTTAAATAAAACATAGTAGTTTCAACTTCGCCCAATGGGCATCTCACAGATGTTGAGATACACAACGATTCGGCGGCAGCCAAAGACAGATGTTGATGTCGAACCCGTTTCTGTCTCTTCCCCTCGCAGGACTTGGAAAACACGTACACCTGCACTTGCCCTCACGGTTTTTATGGCAAAAACTGCGAGCTGAGTGCCATGACGTGTGCCGACGGGCCGTGCTCCAACGACGGCCGCTGTGCCGACAACCCCGACGGAGGGTACTTCTGCCAGTGCCCCACAGGGTACGCCGGGTTCACCTGCGAGAAGAAGATCGACCACTGCTCCTCCACGCCCTGCTCCAACGGTAAGAGAGACGGGTCCAGAGGGCTAGGGTTATCTCATGCCATCTGTTCGATACCATGTCTCTTCTACATCAACATGTGTCCCCTCTTCTTCATGTCTCTTCTACATCAACATGTGTCCCCTCTTCTTCATGTCTCTTCTACATCAACATGTGTCCCCTCTTCTTCATGTCTCTTCTGCATCAACATGTGTCCCCTCTTCTCCATGTCTCTTCTACATCAACATGTGTCCCCTCTTTTTCATGTCTCTCCTACATCAACATGTGTCCCCTCTTCTTCACGTCTCTTCTACATCAACATGTGTCCCCTCTTCTTCATGTCTCTTCTACATCAACATGTGTCCCCTCTTCTCCATGTCTCTTCTACATCAACATGTGTCCCCTCTTCTCCATGTCTCTTCTACATCAACATGTGTCCCCTCTTCTTCATGTCTCTTCTACATCAACATGTGTCCCCTCTTCTTCATGTCTCTTCTACATCAACATGTGTCCCCTCTTCTTCATGTCTCTTCTACATCAACATGTGTCCCCTCTTCTTCATGTCTCTTCTACATCAACATGTGTCCCCTCTGTGGAAAGAGACTCTGAAAAGAGATTCTCTCTCTTTTTTATCCATTTCTATAAAAATCTGTCTGAAAACGAGCTGATCAGATTTTGGCCACTTTATGATGTCATAACGATGTGTTGGCTTGGTAACCATTAGCCAATCAGCAACCAAGGTAACCCCCCCCCCCTATCACCTGGATCTCCTCTAGAGCTCCATTGAGTTCTTTGTAACCAAATGTCTCTCAGAGGGGCGTGGGGAGGGGCTCCTTGTTTTCATCTAAAGTAACAGACAGAGAATCAGCACTTTGGAAATAGGGCTGAAACAGAGGGGATTATGGGTAATGCTGCAATGATCTATTTGGTGTTTCAGCCAATCAGAGACAGGCTCTGTATATATCTGAGACCTGTGATACATGGATGAAACACAGGATGATAGGGGACCTTTAAGAGAGGCTGATTAAGATCTCTCCGCTGTCTTCTTCTCTTGATTTATCTGACGCTCTGTCTCTTAACCTCTTTCCCTCTCTCACTCTTGATCCTACTTAGCAACGGTCGTTATCTTGCTTAGCAGCGGTGTGTTATCAACTCTGAAATATCGTGTATAGCCGTGTAATAAGATACGGTACGATAATAGTGTATTGTCAGATCGAGTCTGAAAATGTTCTTGCATCACAGAAGCTGCAACATCAACAAAGTAAAATATTTAAGACAAGATACAAGCGAGCAAACATAACATCTCAAGACCCTCGAACGTACATTCGACCAGGGATTTAACTCTGTATTTAATGTGAGGATTGCCTGGTGCACGAAGGAGTGCTTCGAACTAACTTCATTACATCGTGGGACCCTGTATCTCCGATTGGTTGTGACCGTTCATATTCACTGTGAGACGATGTTGTTGGACAGCCTCAATATTGTTCATTCAAAAGGTTGACCTACAATCTTTGAGCAGTTTTGACTCCAGTCTTGAAGTGTGCCTCGAACACCAAAACATCAGATGTTATTCCAGCATTACTAAATGTTGGGAAAATACTGAATGTCCTCTTCCAGCATGAGAGTAACGTGATATCAAAGGTATCCCAACTGCAGCTGTGAGCATGACAGGATGTGGGATGACCTGGAAGAGCATCAGGACTGCTTGAGGCAGATGATAGCTATGTGATGAACATGATGATTCAGCCTCTATGGAGAGAGACATCAAGCATGCTCATTTCTGAAGTAAACATTGAACACTGCTTTCTGTTCCTCCATCTTGTGACTGTGAGAGGATTTTGCGAGAAAGTCAGAATTTTGAGAAAAAGTCCAGATTTTGAGATTTTGAGAAAAAGTCAGAATTTTGAGATTTTTAGGAAAAGGTCAGAATTTTGAGAAAAAGTGATACTTTTTTTTTTTTTTAAGTGATAATTTAGAGATTTAGAGAAAAAGTGATAATTTTGAGAAAAAGTCCACATTTTGAGAAAAAGTCAGAATTTTGAGAAAATTTTGAAATTTTGAGAAAAAGTCAGAATTTTGACATTTTCAGAAAAAAGCCAACATTTTCAGAAAAAACTCTACCAGTAGTCCTCCATCTTGTGACTGTGTAACTCCCTCTCTTGGATATCAGCATGTGAAGGACACTGCTCAGGAACTAGTTGATGCTCTGTATGTGACGACTACTTCCATTATGGAGAGGATCACAGATACACGGATCCAGATGTTGAAGCTCAAGACCAGTGATATTTTTCTAACACTAAACATGTCTGATTCTGCCTACAGGTGCTCGCTGTGTGGATCTGGTCAACTCGTACCTGTGTCAGTGTCCCGAGGGTTTCACGGGCATGAACTGCGACCACACGGGGGACGAGTGTTCGATGTACCCGTGCCGAAACGGCGCCACGTGTCAGGAAGGTCTCGACGGATACATCTGCTCCTGCCCGCCGGGGATCACTGGGCGAAACTGCAGCTCTCCAATCAGCCGCTGTGAACACAACCCGTGCCACAACGGAGCCACGTGCCACGAGAGGAACAACCGCTACGTGTGCGCGTGTGTTCCCGGATACGGAGGAAGAAACTGCCAGTTCCTGCTCCCAGAACACGCTGCGATCCGAGGGTCCGACGTTCCCTGGATGGCCGTGGGGTCCGGCGTGGCTTTGGTTCTTCTTCTGCTGGCGGGATGCGCTGTTCTTGTTGGATTTTTCCGATCGAAAGTCCAGCGGGGCGGTCAAATAGAAACAGTCGGTGAGGTAGAGACAATAAACAACCTGACCAACAACTTTCATCGAGGTGACAGAGATCTGGCGGTCAGCATGATGCCGACGCCGGGAGTTAAAAACATCAACAAGAAGATGGACTTCTGCAGCAGCGATCCTGACGAGGGGTCTCCACCGGGGAGGAGCAGCTACAAGAGCCGCCATCAGCCTTCAGACTACAACCTCGTACAGGAGGTCAACTACGAGCAGGCGGCGAAGGAAGCCATGCTGGAGGCGGCCAGCGAAGACAGGTGCCAATCCCACGACTCGTTTGAGTTTGAGGAGAAACGCAGCAAACGATTAAAATGGTAAATATCTGTCTGGCGGTCTCTGATAATAACAATACATGTGATTTATATAGCGCTTTTCCTGGTGCTCAAAGCGCTATATAATGTAATGTAATGCTAATGTAGCACTGAAGCTAATGTAGCACTGAAGCTAATGTAGCACTGAAGCTAACGTAGCACTGAAGATAATGTAGCACTGAAGCTATCAGAACAATAAAACTAACCACGTCTTTCTTTCTTTCTTAAAGCGATTCATCAGAAAAGAACGCCCCAGAAATGTCTGCATGTGCGGACACCAAGTACAAATCTGTGTTTGTGATGTCAGAGGAAAAGGACGAATGTATAATTGCAACTGAGGTGAGTTTCCGATGTTTTACTCTGTTATACATTTCAGTGTTGAAACTCGTCTCTCTGTGGTCGTCTGTCGAACAAACCCTAACGTTTCTTTTGTCTCCTCGTGTCCCTCCAGGTGTAACGAGCCACCAGTGGGCTGCCCGTTGCTCATTTGCTCTATGGGAGAGTTTTAATACTCCTTCAGATGCTGCTCTAAACCCTAGGGGGAGGTGTCCCGCCTTGAGACTGCTGCTGATACTGAGACGTTTAACTGATATTCAGAGTGAGCTGGTTCTCTACTGGAAAAAAATAAGCGCAGGCAGCGTGTGGGATAAGAACTGGCGGGGTATAAATACAAAGTTTACGGTTGAAAGTAAACTGCCACTTAGCTTTCTGTTCTGCCTTTTATCGGGGAGTAAAAATAGTAAAAAATATAAACGGACACTGTCTCGTGGCGCTAACGTGCGACGCTACGATTTTTTTGTTTTTGCAACATTTGCACCCAGGCCTTTTCTCTAACCCACACGTGTTGCTGAGCGCAGGAACTGCATCAAACGGTGGATGTTTGGCCATACTGGCCTGTTCTTCTCGAAGCTGTTTTTGGGCTGTGCACCCATCGCTGCACTGTGAAGACTGTAATGTATTGATCGCTGTGTACACTGAAGTGCGTTTTCCTTCCCTAAGCCCTCCAAAACCATTTATGACATAGTATTGTTCAACTCTTTTCAGTTTCTTTTCGGGACATGAAAACTTTTGTCTTAATTAAATAAATAAAATGTTGCTTTTTGATACAGATTTTGTAAAATAAAGAAAGAAAAAAACAAGAAAAAAGTTTAAAAATTATGATTTAATTTAAGTTAATTAATGATTTTGTGTTATTTTTATTTCGTATTGTATATTTGTGATGTTTGTTATGATTATTTAAGTTGCTTTTTTTTATTAATGATGATATTTTGCAAAGGCACTTCAGGTCAATGGGACTTTTTTTAAAGAAAATGTTATTTAAGAGGGATTGTACTGTACAAATTGTTATGTTACCGTCTCCTTTACCGTTTTTGAATGAAGGAATTAGCCAAGACTATTTTTCCAAATAAATATTGCTAAACATGAAATTTTAATTGTGTCCAACTTTTGTTTTATCCATCGGCACTGTGAAAAACACTTCTGGTCTGTGAGCAAAGTTAATCAGGAACATCTGTTGTCTTCCCCTGAGGACCCCATAGTGGGCCTTTCTGTGCCCAAACTGTTGGCTGCTGCCAGGAGTTGAAAGTGTTTCCCTGGAGACGGGAGAGGGGCCTATTCATAAAAAACAATGTCCCTACGCTAGATTTACCACTCCTATTCCTCCGCCTAAAGAACAAGTCAGGTAATTCATGGCTCTGAAAGTCAGATCAATGTGAAGAAACGCCTCCTGGACTTTGGGTCTCCCCCCTTTCCTGTTGACAGCTCAAATAACTTTAGTGGGGGTTTTCTCATTAAAAACTGAAGCTTTTTCTTTGAAAACTGACGTTTTTTTTAAGTCCAAGTACAGGAGAAAACTTAGGATTCATGATGGCTGTACCATTGTTGAGTTCTTTGGGTATTCCAAGCTTTCCGTTTACAGCAAGAATAACTTCAATGGGGGTTTTCTCACTAAAAACTGAAGCTTTTTCTTTTAAAACTCAGTGTCTTTTGCACATATCTACACAAGTATAATAGAATACTTAGGACTCATGACAACTGTAACACTTTTTGTTATCTACACTTCTTGTTTAAAGCAAAAAATAACTTTACTGGGGGGGTTTTCTCACTAAAACTGGAAGCTTTTCTGTAAGAACTGACTTTTTGTACATATCTGCACACGTATAAGAGAAAAGGAAGGATTCATGACAGCTGTACCATTTTTTAGTTCTTTGGGTATTCCAAATTCCCATTTACAGCAAAAAATAAATTTGAAGCTTTTTCTTTAAAAACTCAAGTGTCTTTTGTACAAATCTCCACAAGTACAAGTCCTTACTGTTTACAGCTCAAATAACTTGTTTTCTCACAAAAAATTGAAACTTTTCTTTAGAATTGACGTTGTTTTGTACATATCTGCACAAGTATAAGAGAAAAGGTCATGACAGCTGTACCATTTTCTAACACTTTTGGTTATCCATGTCCACCTTTTACAGTAATTGTAAATACATAAAGTAATAATAATAATTACAGCAAAAATAAACTTTAGTGGGGGTTTTCTCACTAAAAACATGAAGCTTTTTGGTGCATATCTGCAAGTACAGGAGAACACTTAAGACTCATGACAGTTGTACCATTTTTCAAACACTTTTGGTATACTTACTGTTTACAGCTAAAATAACTTGTTTTCTCACAAAAATTGAAACTTTTTTTTTTTAAACTGACGTTGTTTTGTACATATCTGCACAAGTATAAGAGAAAAGGAAGGATTCATGACAGCTGTACCATTTTCCAGTTCTTTGGGTATTCAACAACCCCCGTTTACAGCTTTTTCTTTTAAAAACTCAAGTGTCTTTTGCACATATCTACACAAGTATAAGAGATAAGGAGGATTCATGACAGCTGTACCATTTTCCAACACCTTTGGTTATCTACACTTACTGTTTATAGCAAACATAACTTTAGTGGGGGGGGTTTGTCACTAAAAATGGAAGCTTTTCTTTTAGAACTGACGTGGTTTTTTTGTACATATCTGCACAGGTATAAGAGAAAGGAAGTATTGACAGCTGTACATTTTCGAGTTCTTTGGGTATTTCGCGCTTCCCGTTTACAGCAACTTTAACTTTAGAGGGGGTTTTCTCACTAAAACCTGAAGCTTTTCTTTAAACCTCAAGTGTCTTTGTACATATGTAACAGTTGTAAATATGCAGTGGGGTTTATTTGTAAAATCATTTTGAATAATCACACAAATTCTGTGTTTTATATTAAGTAATTCTGTGTTCTTGAATGTTCAATGCCTGACAAGGTCAGAGATCAGTGGGCGGAACCTCTGAAGTGTGGTCCCTATGCTCAGGAGATTATTGTTGTGAGGACTTCCCCCCCTATATCTGTCCCTCACTTTTCCTCTTCCCTTTTTGTAAATGTTCCACGTGAGGAGTCACTGTGAGGGAAATCTAATGTAAAACTGATCATTACATTTTAGTCTATCTGTTCTTCTACGCACGAAATTCTTTATTCTTATTATTCCACCCGTTATTTTTGCCGGTCTTCTCCTCCCGCATTGAACATCGCAGAAAACTCCGTTCGAACATCAAAACGTTCAGCTCGGTTGGGAATCATTGCTATTACTTTTATCGTTCATAACTTTCATAATTCCAGAGATACATCCCATAATACATCACATTTTTAACCATTGAAGTCATGGAGAAATTCTTCAGACTTCAACAAATCTTCATGCGACTTCAACTGCTAACTGTTCATTCATACTTTCACTCAGAAACCTCATTCTAACTTTAAAATATTACACATCTTTCTGACATTATTCGTGTAACACAACTTTTAAATCTGATTCTTACTTTTAGAGATATTAAACATTGTTAGACCTTGGTACAGAGGCTTTCTTCAGATTTTAACATTAACTAGAGTGCGTGATGCCACAGCTAGAGTGTAGGAAATCTTGAAATTTGCCTTCATATTTCTTTTTAAAACTGCCATAATTCCCAAACCCTACATTCCTGAGACATAATCTTTCATGACAAACGTAGGAAAACATCTCGTAGTTTCAAAAATGACAAATAATTAAGCACAAAAATAATAAACAAAATACCTCTTGAGGGCATGAGGTGACAAAAACTTTCAAACAGTCTCCATTAAAGCCCATTGTAATTTCAGGCTGATATTTCCTCAGGGCAGCAGCCGCACACCTTTAGTTAAACTGCCAAAAAGGCCACATTATTAACCCGAAAGTACACAAAAATTACACTTCAGATACTCAAGGTTCTTGAGATGCTTCACGCTTTGAAAATTTCACCGATATCTGTTACGGTTCTTCAACAAAACATTCACATGTAAGAGGTTTATCTCTCATTCAGAACAATGGAAACCTTTGATCTCTGGACACCTCGTTAGCTCAACTATAAACACCTGGGTAATGGAACACGATGATGTCATAACTCCAACTGACACGCTCAGAGCAGCAGACTCCAGATAGCAGTGTGCCAACAGTCCAGCCGTGAAGACATCTACGGGACAGTTTTGAGATTTCTTCAAATGCCGTTGCCATGGCAACACAATGCTCGCCATGAACACGGTTTTTTCATAACTTCAGTGAAAATGTTACAACGGCCCAAAAACTTCACAGGTTTGGTAACAATGCAGCCATGGAACACATCTAAGCGTATTATGAGATGTCATCAAATGCCGTTGCCATGGCGACAGACCACTCGCCATGAAACACGATTGTCGCTGTAAGTCCAATGGACACGGTCCAATCGTCCCCAAATCTTCACTTGTATATCACCGATCCATGCCTCAACAGCTCTACGCCAAATCTGAGATCTCACCATATGCCGTTTCTATGGAAACGCACCCCTTGCCATAAAACACGATGTCGTTATATAACTCCTATGAAAATGTTCAAAATATGCTCAAACTTCACATGTGTGCTAACAGTCCAGCCCTGAAGACATCTACGGGACATGCAGTTGCCATGGCAACACAATGCCTGCCATGAAACACGGTTTTCTCATAACTTCAGTGAAAATGCTCCAAATGGCCCAAAACTTCACAGGTTTGGTAACGATGCAGCCATCAACGCATCTAAGCGTATTATGGGATGTCATCAAATGCCGTTGGCATGGCGACAGATCATTCACCATCAGTTAGTTCAAAGGTTTTGCAGTTCAATATTCTGCTGCTTTTCCAAGCCTTTTTACTTTCTTTTCTTCTTAACACATTCAAGCCCCCAGTGCTCATGTATCATTTCAATCTAAATTCTTCACTTTCTTCTTACACATTACATTTCAGCATAGCAGTTTAGCGTCAGATTTTCAGCATAAAGCATTCCCACTAGCAATTTCTTCAGGAATTGCATTCTCTAGTTATATCTGTTGTCAGATTGTCAGTAATAAAACGGAGATCGTCAAAACTGTATGCTGGCTCGGGTCATCCATGAACAACGCAAAACACAATGCAGAGACCGCTTAATGACACCGGTTACACATATCTACGCAAGTACAAGACAGAACATAGGATTCATGCCAGTTGTACCATTTTCCAACACTTTAGGTTATCCCTATCTTCATGTTATAGCAAAATAACTTTACTTGGGCTTTTCTTTTAAACTCAAGTGTCTTTTGTACATATCTACACAAGTACAGGAGAAAACGTAGGATTCATGACAGCTGTACCATTTTCAAACACTTTTCCACGCATCCTGTTAACAGCACAAATATCTTTAGTGGGGGGTTCTTCACTAAAAACTTAAGCTTTTACACTGAAGTAAAGTTTTCTTGTGCACATCTGCTAAAGTACAAGAGAAAACTTTAAATCAGAATCAAAATACTTGAATTATCCCAGCAGGAAATTAGGATTCATGACAGCTTTTCCAACACTTTGGGTCCTCCACGCTTCCAGTTTACAGCAAAAATAACTTTACTGGGGGGTTTTCTCACTCATTTCTGAAGCTTTTTTACACTGTAGTCAAGTTATCTCGTGCATATCTGCTAAAGTACGAGAGAAACACTTTAAATCAGAATCAAAATACTTGAATTATCCCAGACAGCTGTACCATTTTCCAGTTCTGTGGGTTTTCCACACTTCCAGTTTAGTGGGGGGGTTTCTCAGTCAAATCTAAAGTTTTTTAAAGTAAGAGTTTTTCTTGTACATATCTGCAAAAGCAAAAGAGAAAACATTAAATCAGAATAAAATACTACGTTTATTTCTAGAAGAAAATAGGATTAGTGACAGTTGGACCATTTTCCTCCCTTCCCGTTTAAAGCAAAAATAACTTTAGTGGGGTTTTCTCACTCATTTCTGAAGCTTTTTACACTGAAGTCAAGTTCTCTTACATATCTGCTCAAGTTAGGGGGGACATTTAAACAGGGGGGAATAAGTTAGGGAGGACCTTTAAATCAGGGGGGAAACAAATCAGGGGGGCAGGGGTTTTGTGACATTTTCCAATTCTATGGGTTTTCCTCCCTCCTGCTTACAGTAAAAATAACTGTAGTGGGGATTTTTCTCACTAAAAACTGAAGCTTTTTACATTAAAGTAAAGTTTTCTTGGACATTTCTGATTCCGACTAAAGTAAGCATTAAAGAAAAAAAGAAGACATTTCTGAAAATCCCCCCAAAATGTTCAACATCAAAAAATAATTCTGACTTTTTTCTCGGAACAAAAAAAACAAACACTTTAGGAGATCTCCAACAAACAATTCAAATGCAGAGATATGCCCCACTAAAGTTATTTTTGCTGTAGAGAGGAAGTCTTAGTAATGGTACAACTGTTACAAATCCTAATTCCCCCCTGGGATAACTCAAGTATTTTCATTCTGATTTGACTTAAAATCAAAACACTTTAATCATCCGACGGGAAATTTACAATTCGTAACCATTTTAGAATAAACTAAATAAATATTTATATCAACATACGAAGCTGAAGTAACCATGTGTTATACAATCAGCCTATTTAGATGTCTTACCCATTACCTCTTTAAATTCCCCTCAGTTCTCTTTCTTAATCCCCCCCCCCAACATAGAGACGCTGATTGTTTTTTAGACACAAATAACTGTAAATCATCCGCCCGGTAGAAATGGCCTCTGAAGGGGTTTATAACCCCGCGGCATTATGGGAACAGACTTCGAAACAGACAATGATGGAATTGACAATGGGGCACACAAAAGGGCCACCCTTGGGAGAGCCTGCGTGTCCCTCGGCATGCTGGGAGAAAGAGAGTAACAGGAACAGATGTTGTTGAGTAACAGATGCCTTCTGGCCAGAGTTCAGCCGCGACCAGCCAGACCTTCAAAGGCCCCCGGAAAAAAAAAACATCATCTGTGAACCTTCAAGAAACCACAGCTTTTACACTGCGTTCATGATACATGTACTGGGAGTTTGATGGCAGGGATAACGGGAACAACTAAGAGGACTTTTGTTTTGTTGACAGGTGAGTTAAGATAAAGAAACTACAGTAAGGCTGCAGGAACTCAGACAGCGTTGAAGCAACAATTGGGGAATAAAAGAAGATATTTTTCACATTTAAAATAATAAACAACGGTATTTAGCAGCTTTTTAAACGTCACATAACACATTGATGTTTCATAACAACAACTGCAGCTGTATTTTTCATATTACAATACTTAATCAATAAGGTATTGACAAGAGCTGCAACTAAAATGCTTTTCTTCATTTATCATTGGCAGAGAAAAAGGGAAATATTTCACATCATAATTTATTTATTTATTTATTTATTTTTTAATAGTTTTGTGACCGCCTGTCCCGAAAGGTATTATATTTGTTTATACTTAAAAAGCATATTTATAGAGTTGAAAAGCTAGAACCAGAACACTTTTACTTAAAATGTACTTCTAACAATTAGCCTTTTCTCAAAACTGTTGATGCTTCAGTTAGATTTTATTTTCTACACAACAACTTTTGTGTTAATACATTTTTACTTTGTGTACCGACTTCAATATTTTCCAACATTAAGGTAGTTATTAGTTTTGTACTTTGTCTGATTTGCTATATTTTAGAAGCAGTATTTGTACTTTTTATTTCATTGCATTTGGCATTACAAGTTACTTTAACATTGTACATAAAACATGAGCAGCTTTTACAGAAAGATACGTCACTGATTAATAAGATTGCATTGACATAGACACGTTGTCTTGTCTTCACCTAAACATCTGAGTTCTTACTCTTTTTCCTTACTGATGGAATGTAATCTGGTTGAGACGGTGGAAGCAGGGAGAGGTATAGACGTGCCTTGATCCCTGCCGAGTGGACGCACAACTGTTCATTGGTGTCAGTGCCAGAAACACTTTTTAGGAGCTATGCGCTCATGGTATAGATGTGGCGCATACATCTTAGTTCATACCCCTTTCCCTCACCCTATCCTAAGGGAGTCCATGTAAGTAGACACGTTAGTTTAGCTGCTATAGGCTTGGACTGTCGGGGGGGGGGGACCTTACTTCTTCCTTCTGTCTGTCTGTACCCGTGTTCTCTCATGTTCCGAATAACCCAGCTTCCCCCAAATGTCTTTTTTGGTGTCTATCTACGCCGGGATCCTGAGTCGTGGCTGATCCTGTTGCTACGGTCCTGTGTCCGGGATCCTGAATCATGTGTCCTAGATCCTGCATCCTGAGTCCTGGATCCTGAGTCCTAGATCCGGAGTCCTGGATCCTGTGTCCTGGACCCTCTATCCTGAGTTCTGGATCCTGCATCCTGAGTCCTGGATCCTGAGTCCTAGATCCGGAGTCCTGGATCCTGTGTCCTGGACCCTCTATCCTGAGTTCTGGATCTGAGTCCTGGACTTCGAGTCGTGGCTGAACCTGTCACTGTGGTCCTTCCTGACTCATCATGCTGCTTCCCTGATGGCTTCCACAGGATTGTTGACATCCTCGTGGATTCATCTTCTCATTACAGACGCATGCATTTCCTAACATTCGGTCGATATGCTGTAACATGTATTATCTCTTGGATTTGCACACGGCATCTATTGCACGTCTGTCCGTCCTGGGAGAGGGATCCCTCCTCTGCTGCTCTCTCTGAGGTTTCTCCCATGTTCCCTTTAAACCGTGGGTTTTCTCTGGAAGTGTTTCCTTGTACGATGTGAGGGTCTAAGGACAGAGGGACTAAGGACAGAGGGTCTGAGGACAGAGGGTGTCGTATTGTCATACTGATATTCTGTACACACTGTGAAGACCACTGAGACAAATGTAATATTGGTGATATTGGGCTATATAAGTAAACATTGATTGGTTGATTGATTGAGCTACTTATGTCATTACAAAAAGTTAAAGAGGCCCTATTAAGCTTTTGGGGTTTTCTCTTTCCTGTAGTGTGGTCAATAGGTTTGTGTGCATGTAAATGGTCTGCAAAGGCTAAAATCCCAAAGTTATCTCCACCATAGGACTCATTTGTTTACTTCCTGAACTAAGTGACATCACTATGTAACAGTCATCCTTCTATTGGCTTCTAGCGCTCCAACACATTGTACGTGATAGGCTAAGGGGCAGGACATCTCTAAGGGGTTGACCAATCACAATAGAGCCACCCAGCTAACCAATCAGAGCAGACTGGGCTCTGGTTTCAGACGGATGGTAAAAAGAGGTGCTGCAGCACAGACAGTGTGAGAAAAATATATGAGGAGAGCACTCTTTAAAGTAGAGACACTACATACTGATATACACCTGAAGATCAGCAGGAGAGCACTCTTTAAAGTAGAGACACTACATACTGATATACACCTGAACATCAGCAGGAGAGGACTCTTTAAAGTAGAGACACTACATACTGATATGCACCTGAACATCAGCAGGAGAGCACTCTTTAAAGTAGAGACACTACATACTGATATACACCTGAACATCAGCAGGAGAGGACTCTTTAAAGTAGAGACACTACATACTGATATACACCTGAACATCAGCAGGAGAGGACTCTTTAAAGTAGAGACACTACATACTGATATACACCTGAACATCAGCAGGAGAGGACTCTTTAAAGTAGAGACACTACATACTGATATACACCTGAACATCATCAGGAGAGGACTCTTTAAAGTAGAGACACTACATACTGATATACACCTGAACATCAGCAGGAGAGGACTCTTTAAAGTAGAGACACTACATACTGATATACACCTGAACATCAGCAGGAGAGGACTCTTTAAAGTAGAGACACTACATACTGATATACACCTGAACATCAGCAGGAGAGGACTCTTTAAAGTAGAGACACTACATACTGATATACACACACACACACAAATTGGGAAAACAATGTACTCTGACGCACAGCTGGCCTTGAGCCATAGAAGACTTTTTATTTGGAGAAAGACATCTTTGAAATCACTCAATTTTTAAAATTCAATTAATTCATTGAGTACGACATCTAAGTTCTCAGAAAAAGTTAAATCATGCCTTTTAGTCTTTTTATACATAAAAGATGTGGTTTACGATGACAAATGGTTTTTTTATTTTTTATAAAATGACTGTTTCTTCTTCTTCTGACATATTTAACCTCTGTTAAAGAAATATTAATGTAGAAAAACAATTATCAACCTCCCTCCCAATAAAACAGAAAAAAAGGCATAACACTGTACGTTACAATGCGCTGACATGGCTTCAAAGCACACATATTACAGTACTGTTCAAGGGTCCGCCTCAGACAGGATGCACCGAAACCTCTGAAACAGATCAACACTGCTTATTCACCAAACAGACCACAGCATGGACACTGGCAAATGAGGTAAATATTTCCTAAAAAAGCACCAAAGGTTTGGCGTAAAATGTTACATATAGCTTATAGCCAACAGAGAGTTGGAGGAGTTTCAGTCCAGCTTCTTTTAATTATCTATAGAGTGGTGCAGGAATGAGTCCTAATACCCGGACATAAGTCAGCATTTTATGGTTCCGGCTCCCTCGTCTTGAATTTTTTTTATGACCGTTTTTTGGTGGTGAGATGCCTGAAAGAAGGTCTGTGGTTGACACTAGTTTACGAGATTTTCCTGTTTGTTCTAGCAAGTTCTCCTAGTTGCCAAACGGTGGTACTACGCTATCTGTGTCAGTCTGTGACGTCATTGGGCCCAAAAATACTTTTTCCCATTGACTTACTTTTTGATTTTGATTTTTTGATTTGATATACTTTATTAATCCCCGTGGGGAAATTGTTTCTCTGCATTTGACCCATCCTAGTGTTAGGAGCAGCTGCCATTTTAAACGGCGCCCGGGGAGCAGTGAGGGGAAAGGTGCCTTGCTCAGGGACACCTCGGTAGCACTTGGTCTTGCCGGGACTTGAACTGGTGACCTTCCAGTTGCCAAGCCAAGTCCCAATCGATTTCGCCACCACCGCCCCCAAAACTTTGGAAAACAGATGTCTGTAGATCAGCGGATATTATATTTTTAAGTTAATCAACTACTATGAACATATACTTTAATAGCCCACATTTAAATTTGCATTTTACCTCGTCGGGTTTAGTTAAGTTTTTGTGGTAAGAGGCCTGAAATAAGGTCTGTGGTTAACTGGTGAATGTTAAGCCCCCAGGAAGTGCGCCGCACGTCGAAGCAAATTCCCATAGTGGCCAAACAGCGGTACTACAACTCCGTGAATTAATTGGGCCCAAAACGTTTTTCCCCATTGACTAACATTGGGAAAGAAACGTCCATTCATCAGCTGATTTAAAACTAAATAAACTACCCAGCACAAACACTTTTATAGCCCTTATTTAAATAATTAGGGTTTAAAGTTGTAAAATGTACATTAGCCACCTTTAGCTTAGCGGTACTGAAATGAAGTCATGTGACCGTGCTGTAGTTCCTTTATAGCCTACAGTTAGCTTTTTACTTCATCATAAAGAAGTGTTAAAATGTGTTGAGATTATCTTGCTGAACAAAACATGTAGGTATCATAAACGTGGGTTTGCCACAGAGCTTGTATTCATCGATATGCCGAAATCCAATGGAACAATCCCATTGTTGTTGTGGAGGGAGCCAGGGAGATGCTATCGTCGTAATACCTCATCACTGCACCACTCTATTATCACCCGCATTACTGGCGAAACAAATTAACTTGCAGCATTCTGACGCCAATGAACACATGCTGAAAGGCCTGCGCCACGTAAATAAGCAAGTGTTTTTTAAACCACATTTAAAATGGGACATTACATGTCAATATTTATAGTGAAGTCCAGACACAAAGGATTTGAATCAAAGCCTTTGCTGGATTCACTCTTCTTAAAATGAAAATGAAAGTGATATTGAAGTCAAATGATCTCATCACTCGCAAAGCTCACGATGGGGAGGTCCACGTAAGAAATCATTTTAATTAGAAGGCTCTTACAAAGCTTAAGTAAACTACTGAATATCATATAATGCTCCGACTGACAAACATGAAGGGAAATTAGCAAAAAGCAGGGACACTTAAGGTCTTTTTAAGATCAAGGTGTAAAGAAAAGGGGGAAAGCAATCTTAAGCCAAATACTTGGGGGGGGGACAACATCTAGTCATATGATGTGCAAACTTAATTGTGCATAGATCAAATTGTAATAAATATTAAAGTGATAATTAACATTATCACAAGTTTGACTTTGTCTAAACTTTCTCGGGGTGATTGTACATGTTCATGATTAATTTAGTTTTACTAAAACTTTAAAAAAAAAAAGGTTTTTTTATAGCGCTGCGAGAAAAGCTTTTATAGGTTTTTTTAAGCAACAAACATTTTCCCATTCATTATTATTATTATTATTAACCAGAGCCCAAGAAGACCAACACAACCAAACACTTAATAAAAATCCTGATAAAAATCATCGATTAGTCATCGTCCTCCGAATGGCTCTTTCACTTTAAACATGTTTTAATCTTTTTTTTATATTTTTTGCCCTATTTCTGCATCAAAGAATCACATGAGCAACAAAGAACAAGCTGAGCGTCATAGGTACAGGAACTTTACACAGAAGTACTTTAGTACGTTTTTTGAAAAAGTAAACGGATCTGTCGCAGCTTTTCGTTTTCACTGTTTCTTCGTCTGATGTAGCTTAAAAGATGTGAAGCACAATGCCTGTCTTTGGACCACCGAGGTAATTGTAGGTGTGTGTGTGTGTGTGTGTGTGTGTGTGTGTGTGTGTGTGTGTGTGTGTGTGTGTGTGTGTGTGTGTAAAACATGCTGAAATGTTTCCCAAACATTTCAAAAAGAGATAATAGTGTCCCGTCCTTGTTTTTTCTTCGAGGTATATGATCCTGGGCCGACCAGTGGCGCCTGTGGAAAATGTTACAAAGCTGTCTGATGGATGATGGTGAATTTCATTCACACTGCTGTGCATCACGCCTTCTCTTCCTCCTCCTCTTCCTCCTCCTCCTCCTCCTCTTCCTCCCTGCTGTAGTCTCCCTCTCACTACATTGAGTCATTCATCACCTCCTTTGTCACCCTGCGTTGAATAGCTCCGGGCTCCACTCACTTTCAATTCAGTTAATTCAGGAATCTCTTTCTCTAATGTAAAAAGAAAGGGATTTTTTTTAATTAATAAGAATTTTAAGGTGTTTCTATCGTTTAATGTCTGTGTTTTAGCCACAATAAGTTACACACTCAACCACAGACGAGTGTGAGCGAGACACAAACCTGTTTTTGTTTCATACCCTTAACTCCTGGAGGAGGGACGTAAAAACATTTTCATATTTAAGTGCTTTATAAGTTCCCTTTTAAACAATTCTTCTAGTTCAACTAAATATATAACCATTTAAAATGTAATATTTAAAAGCGCGTGTGTGTGAGGATTGTAAAAGAAGGAAGCCTCGTCTTTCGGTTTACGTGTATGAGAACTCGTTAAAAATACACGACACCTTTTCTAATAGAAAACCTCTTAGATATTAAAGAGACATTATGATTTCTTGAATTTAGTTTTTGGATTGTTTTCCTGAACAAAGTGCTTCATAACATAAACTCAGATATAATCTACGTTTGATTCGATGCACTTTCCTCCTGAAGTAAATGAATTGAGGGTGAATAAAACCCTGCACCCCCCTCCCTCACAACCCTTCCTTACTGGCTTCTCTTCTTAACCCCATCCCTCCCACCCACTCCCTAACCTTTGGTGGCTCTCTGGTGTCTTTGAAACAGGGTTCCTACACATTTAAAAAAGCACGTTGGCTGGATTCTGGATGGCCGTTCATCAAGGTGTGTGACTGTTAGCGGTGTCGCTCTTCAGCGCATGGTAACAGCAACACATGTCACAACACGAGGGAAGCACTACACACTGCTAAAAGACGGGTTTCTGGGGAGGGAACAACTTTCTTTTTGTTTACAAATGTTTCCAGGATTATGTGCAATTCCACCTTAAATCTACATTACTATCCAGCCGCGTGTAGGAACCCTGATTGAAAGTGTCGTTAAGTTTAAAAGACGGGAACCTGTAAGTGCTTTTCCGACCAGAACTAGGACCCTAAAAATGGTCGGTTTGAGGAATGGGCTCCCCATCCTCCCCCTATAGTCTATCTGGCAGCTCAGTCTGATTGCGAACCCGTTAAAATGTTGAATACCCCAAAGTTTTATGATAGAAATGTATCGCAAGGGTCCCCAGCACTAAGGAACTATCGGATGCTAACTTGTTGGGCGATTTTGCACAATTGGCTTACTAAGTTGTGTTCATTAGCAGATGCAGACAACATAAAAAAAAAAAAGGGTTCGGGTTAAAGTCTCCATCTCTGTTCTCCCGGTGAACTGATTTGAAGAAGTTTGGGAATTACAGGACTCAAAACTTTTTAAGATAGAAATGTCAGTATAGATTTAACATCCTCTATATGCCACACCAAAATCGTCCAAATCAGCCAAGCCATGTTTTAGCTATTGTCTCGGTATCCTAATCAACGCAACTTATGCCAATCGTGCCACCATGGCCTTTGACCCCTCACAGTTACTTTATTATGCACCCCTTTTGTTTGTTTGTTCGTTCACTATGTAAACTGGTCTTGGGTCCCTTGAAAGGCGCTAAACAAATGTAATCAATTCTAATTAATAATGGTGAAAATCGCCCAACGTATGAACCTTAGCACCCAGCCGTTTCTGCGTCCTGGGGACCCCGTGCTAAACATTTCTCATATAAAACCTTCGGGAACTCCTCCACATGTCCGCGTTCCCACTAGCTGCCCACTAGACCTTTAGGTAGACGAGGCTCCGTGGCTGGGCATGTTGGCCATGTTTCCCACCATCCCAGCGGCCGTAGCCATACCTGAGGACCCCCCCATCGGCGGGGGGCTGTGCTTGGGGGGCGAGGTCATGTCGGCCCCTCTCCCCTGGGGGGGGTGGGGGTGGGCGTGCTGCAGGGCGTGGCGCTCCAGCAGCGTGCGGTGGGTGAAGGCCCGCTGGCACACGTTGCACTGGAAGGTGCGCTCAGCTCGGTGCGTGCGCATGTGCACGTTCAGCGAGCTCTTCTGGGTGAAGCGTTTTCCACACATGGAGCACTGGAAGGCCCGCACGCCCGTGTGCACCACCATGTGTTTCAGGAGGTAGTCGCGCAGAGAGAAGGAGCGCCAGCAGATGGAGCACTGGTGAGGTTTCTGACCTGCAGGACACACACACACACACACACACACACACACACACACACACACACACACACACACACACACACACACACACACACACACACACACACACACACACACACACACACACACACACACACACACACACACACACACACACACACACACACACACACACACACACACACACACACACACACACACACACACACACACACACACACACACACACACACACACACACACACACACACACACACACACACACACACACACACACACACACACACACAGAGAGAGAGAAGAAGAGCCGTCAGAACTTTTAGAATTCATTTGAAGGTTCTGGTTATTATTACATACAGAGCCCTGCGTGGAAATGCACCGGAATATGTATGTGACATTCTCCACCCTTACATCGCCGGTAGGTCACTTATGGCGCATTTCCACCACAGCGCGGAGCTCGCTTTAAGCGTGCCGAGCCCGTTTTTGGTTGCATTTCCACTTGTCCTAGTACCGGCTAGCGGGTCCTATTTCACAGTGTTTTCGGCCCGACTAAATCGTGGTTCTAGGGCCAGGAACAACCAGGCTGAGTCGGGCTGAGCATGCTAAACTAGAGAGAGAATCGCTGGCAAGGGGGCTACAACTACAACAAGATGAACATATTTGACCGTGATTTAATTGTAATACACGTTTCAAAATGACGCCGAAGTAACAACACACTGATACCGGTTAGTGAAAACCATGAATTAATGCTTTGAGTCTGCAGACAGACGGCAGACGAACAACCTTTAAAATGCGTGCTTTCTAAATGGAGGTCGGCTAAGCTAACGTTATATATGCTCCGACCGTCCACACTCACAGCAACGGCCTACAGACATAAATAAACCAGCGACTGTATTCTCCATGACACAGGCAGTCTGTGGTTTGGACTTGTTTAACTTCTGTGTAGTTTCTGAACAGATATGAGGAGCTGTGAGCTCCGAGTGCTAAGAGCTAACGGCTGTGTTGTTTTTCTGAAGATGACGTCACGGCTCCGCCTACACTGCGTTACTATAGTTACTGCCCCAGTTCCTAAACTGTAATGGGAACGCAGCATAAAGTGAGCCGGCCTAATAAGGACTGATTGAGATGATGAAGATAACTTAATCTCATACATTCATGGGATTCATGTCACAGTAAGACAGAGAATGTGAGCGTGCAGCCACATGCACTATTTTTGTTTTTATAATGCCGTTGTAAATACTCCCGTTGTCTGCTGTGTTCAGACTTAAGTCATGTTCGTGATGCCACATTCAGGAAGACATTCAGTGTCCTTTTTTGGAGCTGAAGACCGTAGCTAGAAGCTGCAGCTGGACTGCAGAAGTATTGTTTTTGAGGATGGAACAATTTCCCACACAGATATAGGGAGGCTAGAGCTATACAACTGATTTATTATAGTTTATAATTTCACACAGATATAGGGAGGCTATAATTTCATATCAAGCTGAAGAAGAAGAAGATGGCTGAACTGTTCAGTGTCTGTGGAGATGGAGGTTATAAATCTCCAAAATCATGTTCAGCTTAAGTCTCAGCAAAACACACAACATTTCTGGAGCCTCCAGAAGACTATAAGAACATCACCGAGCAGCACTGAACACGTCTGCTTTTGGTTCTGCTCTACAGACCTTTGTGAAGCAGCTTTTTCTGACATGAATGAAATCTAATACAGAACAAGACTGACGGATGACCATTTAAACGACTCTATTGGAGTGAACCTAAGTGGGTCCACTCCAGCATAGACCTGTCTGGCGGACTCCATGCAGCGCCATTCATCTCACTGACTGTGAAAGAGAGTGAATGCCACTTATTCTACACACGTGCCATGAGGTGCGTGTCAGGTGGTGATTAAGGACATTTAAGTGAATTTAAGTGGACCATAATAATACGTGAGAAATTGTCGTTTCCTTGGACCTTGATGTGAAGTGAAGAGTTTTACCTTTTACGGGTTAGGTATTGCAATTTCACACAAGTTTAATTCAACTGATGATTGCGATGTGATGCAAGTAGCTCTCAGATGAAGAAAGGCTGGAGACCCCTGCTTTAGATCATTCAAAGTAAATGTGTTAGCATTGGAGTTAGAGGTAAGATGATATAAGAAGTCTTTCACAGGTTTAGGGCTGGTTCTTTCTACACAGCATATGCTTTCAGAGGATCCTCCATGTTATCAATAATGAATGCACTGTATGGTGGAATATATATATCTGTACAGCATCCAGAGGTCTTTGCCTCTGCCTCTTCAGAAGCTCAAGGTTTATCGTCAGAGAGAGGAAGTACGAATTCAAGCTGCAGGATTTTCTTTCTTCAACAAGCTGGCAGCCTTGATAACTCCTTTTATAATGAACTTGTTCAGGTATTCAAACATCCAGCTGTCACAGAGCTTTGTCAATACACATTTAGAATCCACCTGATGAATGTACTCTTATATTAACTCTCTTTTTAGCCTATTTTTGGTCATTTGAGAAAAATATTGCGCTTAAGAAGCAAAATGTTCCACTTTCCTCAGTAGAAAGTGTCAATATGCCGTTTACATTAGGTCTGTGTATATGTAACAATGTCACGATACAATATGTATGTATGATTTAATACATCCCAATATATCGTAACACTGTTGGCAGTAGTGTTAATTTCGTCAGCTATTTTTTAATTTAGTTTTAGTCTTAGTCCTGTGTTAAATTTCCTTTTTAGTTTTAGTCATATTTAGTCACCTTCATCCTGTTGTTATTTAGTCAAGTTTTAGTCGACTAAAAGTCTGAGCATTTTAGTCTTATTTTAGTCAAAGAAAACTAATTATTTTAGTCTACTTTTTGTCAATGAAAACTGTTGAGTCTTTTTTAGTCATCAGATTATAGAACATTTCAGAACAGTGGGTCTCCATTTGCATCGACCACAGTCCCTGTTAACATCTCACATCATGGCATATTGTGAATGCAATGAAAGGGAGAGACGAGGCAGAACAAAACTGGTATGTAAAAATAACGTACGTTAGTTATTTGGAAGTATTTGCGTTTCAATAAAGATTAAGTTCTACAAACACGGGTTCGATGCAAGTCTTGCCAACCACCAGAGGTATCATTTACTCAGCTGATAAGTGATATCGTTATCGCAATATTAAACAGTGTTATCGCATGTTTTTCTGATATCGTGCAACCCTTTCTCAAACTCTTAGTTTGCTGTACATCCGCGATGAGAACAGCTCCATTAGAGTTTTGACGGCGAACAACAGAGAGTAAATGTGTCGTTAAACCAAATTACCTGAGATGTTGACACGGTAAACAACCCTTTACACATGGCATCCATGTCCTTTATATAAAATATACTACTATAGATCAGACACAAAGCCAGGTGTAGGATGAGGCGTGCAGAGATGGCAAAAGTACACACATCCTTTACTCAAGTAGAAGTACAGATACTCGTGTTTAAAAATACTCTGGTGAAAGTAGAAGTACTGACTAAACTTCTTTACTCAAGTCAAAGTAAAGAGGCTTTGAAGTGTACTTCAGTAAAAAGTACCCATAGCTAGCAGCTGCTTTAAAGAGTACCTGACCTCCCTTTATATCAATAGAACAATAATGTCGTTGTTAGCTAATGAATGTTTCCATGCCGACCAACGGCAATATGACAACGTTTCCATTGGTCCCTCTTCTTTAGAGAAGACCAGGAAGTGATGGATACACGGATCGTGTTCCAATCAATAGGCACGCAGTGACTCTAAAGAATAATGACCACGCACCAACACACATTCAGACTAAAGGAACCAGCTGTTTGGGAAATGAGAGAAGTAGAAAGTACAGGTATTTGAGTTCAACATGTGAGAAGTAGAAAGTACAGGTATTTGTGTTCAACATGTAAGAAGTAGAAAGTACAGGTATTTGAGTTCAACATGTAAGAAGTAGAAAGTACAGGTATTTGTGTTCAACATGTAAGAAGTAGAAAGTACAGGCATTTGGGTTCAACATGAGAGAAGTAGAAAGTACAGGTATTTGAGTTCAACATGAGAGAAGTAGAAAGTACAGGTATTTGAGTTCAACATGTGAGAAGTAGAAAGTACAGGTATTTGAGTTCAACATGTAAGAAGTAGAAAGTACAGGTATTTGTGTTCAACATGTAAGAAGTAGAAAGTACAGGCATTTGGGTTCAACATGAGAGAAGTAGAAAGTACAGGTATTTGAGTTCAACATGAGAGAAGTAGAAAGTACAGGTATTTGAGTTCAACATGAGAGAAGTAGAAAGTACAGGCATTTGGGTTCAACATGTAAGAAGTCAAAGTAAAAAGTCGTCAGAAAAATAAGTAGTGGAGTAAAGTACTGATACCAGAAACATGTACTTAAGCACAGTAACGAAGTATTTGTACTCCACTACTTCCCTCCTCTGGAGTCTTACCGGAGTGGATGAACATGTGCTTGCTGTAGTTCTTCCTGGAACGTAAAGATTTGCCACAGTGCGTGCAGTCGAACGAGGTCTCAGATCCCTGGGAGGAAGGGGAGGGGCCTGCCGAGGAGGCGGGAGGGGGCGGGGCCGGGGTCATTGGCGCAGGAGGTGGAGCCTGTTGAGTTGGCTCCGCCCCCGCCATGCTGTCAATCCCACCCATTGGCCCGCCCACATAGAAGGGGGATGGCTGCGATTGGCTCACTGGGTACTGGAAGAGGAGCTGAGGACGAAGAAAACGTCAACTGTTAGCGCCGGAGAAAATGTCCTTTCTTTTGTTTAGATATCTACAATACAATAGACCTATCGCTAAACCACGCCCCAAATAGAATTTGTCCAATCATATCACAGCGAAAATCCCTCCTGGCAGAAAACTCGGACATCACCAGAAAAGCTGTTTGTGGGACGCATCAAACCAAAACCAGACGTCTGTGATCGAAACCACTGTGAAGAGTTCAGTTTCTATGTTTATTATCGAGCTAATATCTGATGGTGGAACGCTGTGCGTGGGGTACCTGTAATTCGGACACCAGGTACCCTGAAAGACTGGATGGAGGAGTATATTTCGTACCTTTTCCGAAGCCCAAAAGAAAACTCGACAAATGCAAGCGGTGGATTATGCCGTGTCGTCGACCACATACACAACTGAATGTGAAGACAATTACCAAGGACACTTATGTTTGCTCAAAGGTAAGGTCAATTCATAAAGAGATAATGTTTGACGGCATGTATTAGAAACGTAGACCAAACTATTAGTTTGCTAACGATTGACTTTGACTGCCAACTAGCTAGCGTATTTCCAGCCCAGCTAGCTAACGTTAGCTGCCAACTTGTTAGCCAGCTAACTAGCTACAGTGTTATCAACATCAACGTTTGCTGTCTGACTTTTCGTCCTCGCTAGTTAGCTGGTGTTTTTAGCTAACTTTTGCTAACTGTCTTTTCACCTCAAAGCACTTCAGAGATGGGAAGCCAACTCTGGAATATCCAGATCCCACCCGGGCTCTCGTGTGTGCTGCTCCGAAAAGACACAGACCCTCACCCAAAAAGGTAACGTTGCAGTCAGCCAGGTGCATAACAGGGGAAATGATGACCAACAAGGACAGTTATAGTTATAGATTTAATGTAGTGACCACTAGGGATCGACCGATATGGCTTTTTCAAGGCCGATACCGATACCGATTATTAGTAATCAAGGAGACCGATAACCGATATTTGGAACCGATATACATTTGCAGTAAAATCTGAAAATCTATAGTGTCAAAATGTAGAATAACACAAACTCCAACACAACTCAACTTCTTTGAAATGCATTTAAGCATAGCCTATATTATGTTTAATGAACTTTTAAACATCTTACAACTGGTTTCCTCTCTGTGCCCTTTTCTTTAGTGCAGTCATCTGCAATGAGTTAGAAGTGGGCTGCAGGCTGACATGCTTAACTAACAATAATGCTTAATTTATTATATCAAACCAATGCCTGTCTGTCTAGCATAAAATCCCAATAAACTGCTAGCAACTGCAAAACACTAGTGCTAGCTAATGTTTTGCAAACTATTAAAAGTGAGGCTATTACAGTAGACCTAACGTTAGACTAGTAGCCTCACTTCTAATATTTTGCTAAACATTTGCTAAATACATGTTGATTAGCTAATGAGCTTCACATATCAACCTGAAAAACTGCGAGGCTCCACTCGCAGCCCCCCCTCCGCACCACAGTTCCGATGCGAGACGCTGCACGCTGACTGACTTCCCGCGTCCCTGTGTAACTGGGAAGCGGATAGAATTGGATCAATAGATCGTGCTGTTTTTGCAACTTCAGCATAGGGGATTGGGAAACACATGTATGGCTCTGCCGCTCAGCGCTGCTGCTTGCCTCTGTCTGTGTCTGCGTTCTTCGCACCTGCCTGTAATCTGAGAAGGTCCTGCCTCTATGGCTGGCTCCCGCCCGGAAAATCTTCAGTGTTGATTGACACTTCAGTAATAGCCTATCAGATAGCGCTGTGGGCGGGACATTGCTCGTGTACAGAGAGTGGTGACTGCAGACAGAGAAACGGCCGCATCAGAGCCAAAGTGTTATCGGCAATTTTATAAAAAAAAAGGCCGATACCGATAATCGGTCAAATGAGGAATATCGGCCCCGATAATCGGCCTGGCCGATAATCGGTCGACCCCTAGTGACCACCACTGCTAACATTCAACATCATATTATCATTTGAACTCCCCCCGCGGCCATTGTCAACAGTCATTCACGGTCGGCTTTGTTTGTCCGAGTTTTCAAAGGGGGCGTGGCTTAGCGATAGGTCTATTCTTTGATTTGTGCCGTTCTGTACGGTAGTCACAATCAGAATAAATGTGAAAATGAACTGTGAACATGTTTTTATATTTCCTTGTTTGTATTTATTTTGTTTAGATATTTACAAATATAAGGGGAGGGGGTCGATGTTCTCTCTCTCTGCTGTGCTGTTTTGTTTAAAAGATCATCTGAAATTGCATTGTATTTCTATTCCATATCTACACAACAAATGGTATTTGAGAACTAAAATAAACCGAGAAGTTGATAACGGTTTTTCAATGATTTAATTAAGTAATGTGTTATTATAATGTATTCCTTCATAATCATTATCATGTATTTTTTGGGTTGTATTTAAAGTATAATAACAGTGTGTGGTAAACATGTATGCATAGACAGCTGTTTATGCGTGTGTGTGCGTGTGTGTGTGTGTGTGTGTGTGTGTGTGTGTGTGTGTGTGTGTGTGTGTGTGTGTGTGTGTGTGCGTGTGTGTGTGTATGAGGGTGTATTTCTGTTTATACATATATATTATGGGTAAATAAGGAAAGAGGCTCCATTGGTTGACACACCTGTCAATCAAAATGAGTAGACTGCATCTAAAAAAACCTCCATCACCCGTTTCATTGTTCTGAGTTTCCCTCGAGCTTCTATGTGTTAAATTCTGCTTGGATTCTGTATTATTTATAGTGATAAAGTGATCCGTCTTATACACCTTGAGCTTGATTTTTCTCCATATTTAATAATTAATGTTAATATTAAGATACTGGAGAATGATCTAGAATTCCATAACATTTAGATATTTAATTAAAAAGAGAGAGTTCCTAATTAATAAAATGTCCTTGAAAGTCATCAGAAAACAATATGTGTTTCTGTAATTGCAGTACAGCTTGAATATAATTAGGGTTATGAGCAGCTGAGCACACTGACCTGGTTGTTGATGGACTGAGAGGTGGGAGGGGGAGTCAGGGGCTTGTTGACCCTCCCTCTGGGGTTGAACGCCATGGCCTGAGGAGGCTCACTCTGGGGCCAGAAGCTCTCCGAAAACACCCCCTGCTCATCGTAAAAATTCTGAAATACACACAAAAACACACAGGATAAATAATTAAAGAACCCAACTCATATCTCAGGAAAACTGACAACAGCTTCAATAGATTTCATGTTTTCGGCTTCAGATCAAGGACTTTTCTGTTAAAGTCGATAAAAAACATACTGTATCTTTAAGTACTGAACGATTACCTGCTCCATAGATTCACAACTTCCCCGTCTCCCTTGATGAATGTGTGCATAAAGAAACAAACCCTAACTCCATATGTTTGGTCCTTCACTGCGTCTCCTCTCTTGTACATATACCTACAGACCACGTCCCCCAGTATTTGCATTTACAACCTATTGTTTACCCCTATCGTCCACATGCGTGAGGGACGTTGGAAAGATCAACTTGTACAGAGCGGTCCGACCAGTCGCGCTGAATTTCTGTCACAACAGCAGGGAGCAAAGGTACACTTTAACGTATGGCTGCCGGGGAGATAATGTGTGAAGAAATACCAGGGTGGGAGAAGCTCGTCTGAGGGGAAGGGAGCAGGGTCCCAACAGGACTGTTTCTGTTTGTCAGGGGGATAACAGTGGCGGAGCTGGGGGTGAATCCTGGCCACCCTATTGGCCACACCAAACAACCTCACAACGGGTGGCCCAAACAATTTTAGAACATTAACAAAAAAATGTTTAAGTAACCTTTCATCAAGAATGAACATTAATAGCATAACATAACGTGCTAAAGGCTAAAATCCCAAAGTTCCCCTGCCCGAAACGCCTCCATTGGACTCCTTTGTTTACTTCCATAACATAGTGACACAACAAATGTCACTTGATCGGTTTGGGTTTGATTGGGGAAAAATCGATCTGTGTGCTGATGTAGAAACCGCATGGTCTTATTTTTATCTTGGTTTTATGGAGATCATTGATAGACATGCACCCCTGCGTACATTTAGAGTGAAGGGACGAGACAATCCTTGGTTTTCTGCTGAGCTGTCCAGTCTCCTTCATGAGAGAAACAAGGCCTGGGCAAAGGCCAGGAAATCAGGCTCAGAGATAGAATGGCAGCTAAGGAATAGCTTCCCTTTACATGTCAAAAGTGCTAAGTTGAAGTATTATCTGTCAGGTGCCACAAAGAACCTGAACAACCCTAGAAAATTCTGGAAAGCCATAAAATCGATATCCACCGGTGATATCCGTAATGAGCTACCTCCGTGCCTTACCACACCATCTGGCTCTATATCGGACAGGGCCACTATGCTCAATTGCTTTAATGAGCATTTTGTGTCCTGTGGCTCTCTGTTTCATTCTGTTTCTAATTCTGCTTCTGTGAACACCACAGTAGGGCTGAACGATTAATCGATTTTAAATCGAAATCGCGATTCGAGATGATGCGATTATGAAATTTTTTGTAACTTTTTTTTTCCCCACTTTTTTTTTCACTTTTTCACATTTTTTTTGTTCTTCTTGTGTGTCAGTCATCCACACCAATCAGAAGTGCTGTGCTCCACATGTACCAGCCATTGTTAATCAATCAGAAGTGGCCCATGATAGAAGGTGATAGACAGATTGATCCAATCACCTGCCAAGTGCTTTTGAAAGTGCCTGCCCTTTCCAAATGGCTTCCAGTGGAGCTTTCCTAGATAGTTTGGTGAAACACAGCATCTGAGTCAGGTTAGTGATGCTCCATCACATGTTTTACATCTATTACAGGGTGAATCTTTAACTGAAGCTCGACTTTAAAGCAACCCAACGGAAGTTTCATGTAAGTTTAGTTTTTCACTCGTAGCTCGGGCTGCGGGGGTGCTAGAGACAGGAGTATGTTGATACGACTTCCCTAGCCTGATTTATGGCCGCATTTTACAATAAACTTCCATTGGGTCGCTTAAAAACAAATATCGCAATTCGAATCGCAATATTTGTCAGAAAAATCGCAATTAGTTTTTTTCCCAAAAACGTGCAGCCCTACACCACAGTCCGTGACTCAGAACAATGTGGTCTGGAAAACCCTTTCAGTTTGACTCCTTTTACTGTTGATGTTGTTCGTGAAGTCTTAACCAAGCTAGATCCTAAAAAGCCAGCTGGTCCGGACGACGTAGAACCTTTCCTTTTAAAGATAGCTGCAGATTTTATTGCTCCACCTCTTACTTCTCTTTTTAACCTCTCCCTCAGCACGAACACAATCCCAAAAGTATAGAAGTCTGCTTATGTCTTGCCTTTACTGAAAGGAGGGGAGGCCACCTTATTAAACAATTATAGGCCAATCTCTAAGTTGTCAGTTCTGGCTAAGGTTCTTGAACGCCTAGTGAGTGAACAGGTAAAGAAGTTTTTATGTACAAATGACATCCTGTCTAAACATCAGTCAGGCTTCAGAAAGCAACACAGCACCATCACTGCCACGATGAAAGTGGTGAATGACATTGCTAGTATTTTAGATAATAAGCAGAGTTGTGCAGCTCTGTTTATTGACCTTTCCAAAGCGTTTGACACCGTTGATCATCTCATCTTAAAGCAGAGGCTACTCAGTATTGGCATATCCAGCCATGCAGTGGGTGGTTTGAGAACTACCTCTCTGAAAGGTCCCAATGTGTTCATTTTGATGGACTGTCTTCTGAGTGGTTAAACATTTCTAATGGTGTACCTCAAGGTTCTGTTTTAGGTCCGCTATTATTCTCTATCTATATTAATAGTTTAGGTGAAAATGTCGAAGGAGCAACCTTACATTTGTATGCGGACGATACCGTTATGTACTGTGCAGGTCCCACCATTAAGGAGGCTGGTGTTAAATTACAGGCTGTTTTTAACATTATTCAGGCTCAGCTCTCTGAATTAAAGCTTCTTTTAAATGTGGATAAAACCAAGGTAATGCTCTTTTCTAAAGCTAAAGCTAAAAATACACCAGAGACTGCTTTGGATATTGTAACTACGCAAGGAATACAACTTGAAGTGGTTACCTGTTACAAATACTTGGGTATCTGGCTTGATGATTGTCTCTCTTTTAAATGTCATGTAAATAACCTGCTTAAAAAGCAGGTTAGGCTAGGGTTCTTCTTCAGAAACAAGTCCTGCTTCTCGCTGGAGGCCAGGAAAAGGCTCTGTGACCTTTGACCTGTGCTGGACTATGGGGATCTGGTCTATATGAATGCACCTGCCCATTACCTGGGCAAGTTAGATGCTGCGTATCACAGCGCACTGAGATTTTTGACAAATTGTAAAGCACTTACGCATCACTGTACCCTGTATACCAAGGCGGTTCTGCCATCACTTCCTGTACGGAGGCTCAGTCACTGGTACTTTCTCATTTACAAAGCCATGTTGGATAAACTACCATCTTACATCTGCTCCCTGATCTCTCTGCGAATTGAAAGTACGTATTGCCTGAGATCGCATGCTGTGGTTTTATTAAATGTGCCAAGTAGGACTGTCTTAGGGAAGAAAGCTTTCAGATGTGCAGCTCCACTAACTTGGAACAGTCTGCAAAAAGAATGGAACATTACCAAGCTAGTAGCACTACATGTGTTTAAAGCTCGGTTGGATGCTACTCACTCAGATGCTGTTGGTACCTGTACATGAGGTTAGATATGTAAATTGTAATCCCTGTACATGTTGCTGTATGATGTCCTTTTGTTGTTCTGTTGTTTATGTTGTTATGTCTTCTTGTGGAACCTACTGCTGCAGGTCTCCCTTGAAAAAGAGATCATTGATCTCAATGGGATTTTACCTGGATAAATAAAAGTTTTTAATTGAATTGAATAAGAAGGATATCAGAATCAGTGGAAAATCTTGCTAGCTCCTCTAGCATTCATTTTAGATCAGCTAACACCGTCAGTTAGCGGTTTGTTTGATCATATCCTGAAGCTTTACTTCTCCTTGCCGAGTCTAAGGTATACTTTTACACTTTTGACGGCTTAAGATAGCACAAATGTGGGGAGGAAGATAACCTGCAACATCTCATTTTTTTATTTTCGCTAGTGGAGCCTCGCAGTCCCCCCAGCACCCCTTCCCGTGTCCATTCGCGATGTCTCGCAGACCCCACGCAGTAACCAGGAAACGACACCAGTAACACAGCTCACACTGTCGAGCCTCAAAGGGCGGAGCAGCGAGCCCCGCAGCGTCCCCCCAAACACAGCCCCCAGACCCCACGCGGCATTCTCATCTGTTTGTCCTTACTGGTGTCATTTCCTGGTTGCTAACAAACGCCATTGTAACACAATCACTGATGTTCAGCTGTAACGGTGGTGGACCAATCAGAGCACAGTGGGCTCACAGGGAGGGGGGGAGGAGCTCCAACAAGCCGTGTATTACAGAGACTATACAGAGATGCTGTGAGAAACCAATGTGAGTTTGGAACAGTGAACAATGTAAATCTATTCTAGTAGACCTCAACAGTGGAACTATGATCAGTAGAAATGGCCATGACACGGGACCTTTAAATGTCTCAGTGTATTTTATCATACCTCTAACTCTTTTCATAATAAGTTATGTTGAGATGAAACCATCTCTCAACATTGGGCATGAATAGTCTTGACATTTGAAAAGGATCAAATGGGCGGTGGTGGCGAAGTCGATAGGGACTTGGCTTGGTAACTGGAAGGTCACCAGTTCAAGTCTCGGAAAGACCAAGTGCTACCGAGGTGTCCCTGAGCAAGGCACCGTTCCCCACACTGCTCCCCGGGCGCTGTTCAAAATGGCAGCACACTGCTCCTAACACTATGATGGGTCAAATGCAGAGGAACCGTTTCGTTACATAGCACCTGTACTGCGTCATGACAATAAGTTGAATCTTCTTCTTCTAAGATAAGTAAAAAACACGATTTGTAAAATGGCTAATGTACCACAATCGGAGGCTCGTTTTTGTCTTACACTTCCAAAATGAAAAGCAATGCTCAGATTTCAAAGGTTTGTGATGAGATGTTTTCCCACTGTGTCAAATGATCTAAAGAGCAGAACAGGGAGACTGCTCATGTTCAGAAGATTAGATTATTTCAAGCAGTGCTGGGTAAATGGATGATCACATGCTTTCCTTCACATGAAAAACACAACGCCCTAACCTCCTCCCAAATTGCTCCATTTCATGTCTTGAGTGACTCTGCAGCACTTCAGAGGAACATACTGACAGGCCTGTAGCTGCGTCCTGCGTGGCAGATGTTCCTTGTGTCGTCTGCAGCAGGCTGCGGCATAAATCCGCTAATGTTTTCTTCCCCTTCTATTGGATGTTTCTCATTGTAATGACGCCACACCTCAGGCCATTATGATGATGACTTATTATTCTTATTAATCTTCTCTCCGTGTTTAAGTAATTGGTAATTGCTAGCTGACATATACATAGATATCTTGCTACATGCCATCCCATTTTATTTATATAGCACATTTAAAAACAACAGAGTTGACTAAAGTGCTGTACATCAATACATAAATAAAAAAGCAGCATGAATACATTTAGACAAAACCGATAGGACAAAACAAAACGAATGCAAAAGCACGAGACAATAAAACCATCCTTATAGCCACAGACTGAAAACCCTCCTACATGATTAAGGTGAGATTATTGCCACCAATGGAGAGATGTATGTTCTGTGTGCAGTAACTATTCTGCACACATTTGAGTATGTATGCGGGTGTATGTTGTATGTATGCGGGTGTATGTTGTATGTACGTATGCGGGTGTATGTTGTATGTATGTATGCGGGTGTATGTTGTATGTATGTATGCAGGTGCATGGTGTATGTATGCGGGTGTATGTTGTACGTACGCGGGTGTATGTTGTATGTATGTATGCGGGTGTATGGTGTATGTATGTATGCGGGTGTATGTTGTATGTACGTATGAGGGTGTATGTTGTATGTACGTATGCGGGTGTATGTTGTATGTACGTATGCGGGTGTATGTTGTATGTACGTATGCGGGTGTATGTTGTATGTACGTATGCGGGTGTATGTTGTATGTACGTATGCGGGTGTATGTTGTATGTACGTATGCGGGTGTATGTTGTATGTATGTATGCGGGTGTATATTGTATGTATGTGGGTGTATGTATGCGGGTGTATGTTGTATGTATGTGGGTGTATGTAAGTGGGTGTATGTTGTATGTATGTGGGTGTATGTAAGCGGGTGTATGTTGTATGTATGTATGCGGGTGTATGTTGTATGTATGTATGTATGTATGCGGGTGTATACTGTATGTATGTAAGCGGGTGTATGTGGTATGTATGTATGTATGCGGGTGTATGTATGTATGCGGGTGTATGTTGTATGTATGCCGGTGTATGTTGTATGTACGTATGCGGGTGTATGTTGTATGTATGTAAGCGGGTGTATGTTGTATGTATGTATGCGGGTGTATATTGTATGTATGTGGGTGTATGTATGCGGGTGTATGTTGTATGTATGTGGGTGTATGTAAGTGGGTGTATGTTGTATGTATGTGGGTGTATGTAAGCGGGTGTATGTTGTATGTATGTATGCGGGTGTATGTTGTATGTATGTAAGCGGGTGTATACTGTATGTATGTAAGCGGGTGTATGTGGTATGTATGTATGTATGCGGGTGTATGTTGTATGTATGCGGGTGTATGGTGTATGTATGCGGGTGTATGTTGTATGTATGTAAGCGGGTGTATGTTGTATGCATGTATGCGGGTGTATGTTGTATGTAAGCGGGTGTATGTTGTATGTATGTAAGCGGGTGTATGTTGTATGTATGTATGCGGGTGTATGTTGTATGTATGTGGGTGTATGTTTTATGTATGTAAGCGGGTGTATGTTGTATGTATGTAAACGAGTGTATGTTGTATGTATGTAAGCGGGTGTATGTTGTATGTATGTAAGCGGGTGTATGTTGTATGTATGTATGCGGGTGTATGTTTGTATGTATGTATGGGTGTCGGGGTGTATGTTGTATGTATGTAAGCGGGTGTATGCTGTATGTATGTAAGCGGGTGTATGTGGTATGTATGTATGCGGGTGTATGTTGTATGTATGTAAGCGGGTGTATGTTGTATGTATGTAAGCGGGTGGTGTATGATGTATGCGGGTGTATGTTGTATGTATGTATGCGGGTGTATGTTGTATGTATGTATGCGGGTGTATGTTGTATGTATGCGGGTGTATGTTGTATGTACGTATGCGGGTGTATGTTGTATGTATGCGGGTGTATGTTGTATGTATGCGGGTGTATGTTGTATGTACGTGTGTGGGTGTATGTTGTATGTACGCGGGTGTATGTTTAT
>NW_027263283.1:57801-87492 GCF_902827115.2 Pseudochaenichthys georgianus
AGCGGGTGTGTTGTATGTGTATGTAAGCGGGTGTTGTTGTAGCGGGTGTAGTGTATGTATGTGGGTGTATGTATGCGGGTGTATGTTGTATGTATGTATGCGGGTGTATGTTGTATGTATGTATGCGGGAGTATGTTGTATGTATGTAAGCGGGTGTATGTTGTATGTATGTAAGCGGGTGTATGTTGTATGTATGTAAGCGGGTGTATGTTGTATGTATGTAAGCGGGTGTATGTTGTATGTATGTAAGCGGGTGTATGTTGTATGTAAGCGGGTGTATGTTGTATGTATGTAAGCGGGTGTATGTTGTATGTATGTATGCAGGTGTATGTTGTATGTAAGCGGGTGTATGTTGTATGTATGTATGCAGGTGTATGTTGTATGTAAGCGGGTGTATGTTGTATGTAAGCGGGTGTATGTTGTATGTAAGCGGGTGTATGGTGTATGTTTAAAAAAATGACAATAAAAAGAGTATAAAAAAAACACATCTTACACATCAAGGTATTTCTGAAAAGTTCCCTTCTTTGGCCAAATGTAGGAGTGTTCACCAAAGCACAACGTAGAAATGAAGGTTTCAAATCTGCATAATCTGGTTTATTTTTATTTTTTTATTATATATACTATTTTGTATGTTCTTTCCCACTATGACTATGTAGGTGGGGTTAGTAATTCACTTCAGAAACACTTGTTATATTCCATGGAATGCTCTCAACATCCCGATAGCAATGAATACATTAAATGCTTTGACAATAAATACATTAAAAAATGTCATCAGTGGAAGCCGTGGCGCTGTAAAAAGCACGACCAATCATCTGAGCCGGCCCGGCTAAAGTAACTGGATGGCCTACCTGCCTGTCAGCCTTCCGTCTGGGCACAAACTTATCTCGTGCCCTCATTGGTCATGTGCGCGTTCGTGTGTGTTGGAGGAGGGGCTCTGTAAGGAAGTGGCAGATTTTTATCCGGCTGTGTATTTTCAAATTCTAGCGCACTCGAGCTGGTTTCTCCATTCTTACCTACCCTACCTTTTATGTAATGTATAGAGTAATGCTTCTGCTCAATAAAAATATTTGAAACGATCTGCATAATCCGTACATTTTCAGTTGGCCTTTTTCGTAGGCACCTCTGAGTTAAACCCACCTGTCCAAATCCTGCCATGGGTTCCTGGGAGCCTTCCTGCTGTCCATCTCTTCTCCCGTCCTGCATGGAATAGATGGTCCCATCCTGAACGCCTTCATCTTTCACCACCACGCCTTCTCCTCCCAGCACCTGACCAGGAGAAAGAAAAACACCCCATTTCAATGCAAAGTAGTAACGAGATAACGTTTGCCTTAGTTGCAGGAGCTTAAAAAGGCAGAAGATCACAGCATATGGAGTTAGGTAGAGCTCCTTTTTAAAAGCCGGTGAACTGATAAGTTTAACGACCTACAGTGAAAGAGCAGAAGTCCATCGAACATCAACAAGGCAATTACTGCAGAAGTTGAGGCGAGAGCTCCTCTTCAACTGTGCAAAGTGCAGGAACATCTGCAGTCAGTGTGTGGTGTGTGAGAAGAGGGAAAAAGGCAGCAAAAGGAAAAAGAAGCGAAAAAGCAAAGCAGCTCTGCGTGCCTGAAAGCTGTAACCATGGCAACCCTTCCCCTTATTCCCCTTACCTACACTGGTTCCTGTTACAGCAGCTCCTACTCACCTTAATATATTTACTTTATTTAACGTACTTTTATGCATGCTTCTTCGTTAACATTAGTCTTTTATTTATTTGTATTACTGCACATATTTTATTCCATTCTATCTGTAAATACTGCTATATTTTATTTTACCATATTTTTTAATGTTATTATAGTTTTCTTAAAATAGTGTTTTTAATTATTTGTTTTACTTTTATGTCTGCACCATGACATAAAGTCAAATTCCTCGTACGTGTCAACCTACCTGGTGATAAACATGTTTCTGATTCCCCTCTGTGGGACTAAAAAAGGAATTCCGATTCTGATTTTATGGAATTGTATTAACTGTGTTTGTGTCATTGTGTTTTGTACCCATTCGTTGGTATTTTCACATTTATCTTGTCATTTTTACTATATTATCATGTTTGTTGATTTGTGAAGCCCTCTGAGAGAAATGTGTTTTGTGATATTGGGCTATATAACTACATTTGAATTGTTTCTGATTCTGATACCTGGTGCCTGAGCGGTTGCCTCTGTTTCCGGCTGTGACTCGCCCCTCTGTCTCGGTCTCCCTCTCTCCCCCGATCCCTGCCGTCGTGCTCCTCCTCCTCGCTGTACCGCTCCATCGCCACCAGCTCGTCCGATAGATCGCCGGCGTTTCCTCTGAGACTGTCCCTGCCGATGCTGTCGACGCTGCCCACGCCGGAGCTGCACCCGGCCGACAGGTTCCCCGTGCTGCCCGCTCCGTTTGCCGTCTGCGCCAAAAGGTCCCGCAGCTTGTACCGGACGTCCTGAGTGCAGCTGGAGTTCTGCTTCATGAGGATTGCTCCGTCGTTTCCACCACACATGGATCCTGGTCCCAAGTCGCCCAAAGACATCAAACTCACCGTGTTCGCTTGCTCCATTTGAACCGAATCGTTAACGTTGGCGACTCCTAACCCGCCGCCCATGTTACTCGCCGCACATTCTGCCATGAAGTTGGGGAAGTTTGCGTACCCTCCACCTCCGCTTGCACCCACAGAGCAGCTCCCACCGCCCCCGCTTTCTCTCCCTTTCCCCCCGCCTCGCTCTTCTTGTTTAGGGAGAACTCCTCCGAGCATCCCTCCTCCTCCTCCACCTCCGCCTCCGCTTCCTGCTGCCGCCGCTGCCGCCGCCGCCGCCGCCGTAGCCGCCGCTTTCCTCTGAGAGATAATCTGAGTACACTCGTCGATAACCGTCTTAATCTGCAGGATGCTGGCGGCAGTGAGGATGCAGAGCGCCTGGGATTGCAGCACCACCAGGGAACCGCTGTACATGAAATCCACCAGCTGCTTGACGGTTTCCGCGGGCACCAGAGGGGGCACGGAGATCTCGGAGTGACCAAGGAGGAGTTTGTCCTGGAAGAAGGGGCTTCCGGCGGCCAGGACGCAGGCGTGTGCTCGTAGCGAGGCGTCGTGTATCCTTACCGTGACGTCGCAGAAAAGGCCTTCGCGCCGCTGCGTTCTCAGGGCCTCCAGCACCGACTGGCTGGAGTTGTGGAGGTGGATGTAGTGCACGGTCTCTGTGCCGGACACCATGGCGGGAGGCGGCGAGTCGCTGGGGATCGGATGGGAGTGGGGGTGAGGGAGAGGGGGCAGGTGTCTGGGGTTCTGCGACAGCTTGAGGGATAAGGAGGACAGGGAGGGAAACGGGTACAGTGCATGGGCCACGGTGGGTCCGTCTTCCCTCAAACAGTCATGAGTCTCTGATTTGGGAGAGAGAGTGAGCGAGGAGATAAGTGTGTTGTCCTGAGAGAGAGGGGGGTTTCCACCAGCGTCGCTTTCTTTTTCACAACCCTGTTGAGATAAATCAGAAAGAGAACGATTAATTTTGTATTCGGGATTGTGGGAAACGGCCTTTCGATCTCTCTGACTGTACACACAAACTGAAAGGTGGACAATAAAGTTGACTTTGATGAAACACTAAGCAGCTGTTCAGAAATAAAGGATCAATAATATAAGAAAATCATCTCCAAGAATGTCATCCTTTTAAGTTCCTGATTCCAGTTTCGAAAATGTTAGAATTTGGTTTCCTTTGCTTTTAATTATAGGTGTCCTCGACTTCAGAATTTCTTAGATGACTTCAAGGTTTCAAGGCTTTTATTGTCATGTGTACATAGCTACAGTGTAGATATGACAATTATAATCTTAGGTCACAGGCAACACAATAACACAGATAAAATAGTACAAGTAAATAAAATATAATATAACAGAAACAGAATATATTAGAAACGGTGCAGAATAGTCTACAGTCATTGGAATATTGATGAATGTTCTTTGACACTCATGATTAGTTGATACGAAAGACAGATCTGTAAACCTGAGTCTCTCCACGAAGGAGCAACACTTTGACACTCCTTAGAAATACAAAATAACTTATTGACTTAAGAAATCTTAGTTCTACTAGATAGAAACCATCTAATTTAGAAGTGGCGGACCTACATCGAGTGATATTTGGGTTTTTAAATGCTTATCAGATCAACTAGAACACACATAATCATATATATATCAACCATATTATAAAGCTAACAACCATCATTGCATACATTATGTATTTTTAGAGCCCAGTCACACTTTGTGTTTAAAGGTAACAACAAAAGAGATGTGTTCATAAGATCCTTAGAAATCTTTCAATCAGCATGAAAAACAAAAACTACAAATCGATTAAGAAATCGAAAGATCATCTAATTGAGATGTGGCAGCCCTACTTTGAATGACAACTACAATACATATAATAATACAAGAAAAGATTACAATACTAAAGCTAACAATCATCATGTCATGCGTACACCGATGTGTGCCATATTAGAGCTAGGAAACACGGCTGTATTTGAAGCAGACAACTAAATGATATGCTAATGGATTCCTCAATCAGGTCTCGTGCATCCTCTGGAACACCTGTCCTGGACAAATGACAACACGTGCAGTGCGCGAGCCCAACAGTTCCCTCAGGTCAGTTTATTTGGCCATTATTCACAGCGGGTGGCCGGTAACGCAACACCAAAGATACATTAGTCTGTTAGATGCACAAAGAGTAAGGTAGTAGAATCTGGACAATCATAACCCTTTGTTTATTAAGTGTAAACTGTCAGTTCCAGTAAATATGTTTCCGAGCAACGACGTTAGCTCCAGGTTGACGGTGACAAGCTAACCAGAACTAACCTGAGTTAAGCCGTTAGCTTAGCGTTAGCTGTTGACATTAGCCACTTGACACCCGCACGGAAATCTGCACGAAATGTACAGATTTTCTTTATGCAAAATGAGCCTCGCCATCGTGCCTATCGTGACACATAAAAGCAGCTATCGGAGCTAGCTCCATTACAATGCTAACCTAGCTCGGTTTACTAGCTAGCTAGCTCAAATTGACATAACTAGTTACGTTAGCATGCCATGCTAACGGGCTACCACCACCCTTTTGTGGCACAAAGTGCGTTAACGTGACACTCGTGTTAGTTGAACCGTGTCCCAGGTTGTTTAATCGTGATCACCTACCCGCAATGTGCAGTGACAGCTCGGCGCGGTTGAGTTTGAGGCAGATGGATGCAGCAGGAAGCTCTCAGTGTTAACGCACCCAACCTGGTGAGAGCTGGAAACAAACACACACATGCACACAAACACACACTCTCATACTCACACGGACTGTCTTGCACACAGACAAGGGATGTGGAGTTTCTCGTGCTTTAACGCCAGCTAGGCAATCCACACATATAATATATGCGGTGTGCTCCTCTCTTATTCACACCCTTTTATAAAGTAGGACACATTCCTGCACACAGATTTCCTCACATCAGACTGAGACGTGGATGCACAGACATGCATGTGATGTGAGCACACCTGTACACACCCACACACTGCAGGAAACACTAACAAAAGAATGATGCACACGAAAGCATATAGAACTTGTTTAAATAGATGTGTAATATGCACCTTAGTTTACATGCATCTAATGAATAATTAGTCAATATTAAATCACAACAATACTGCAAAAAATAAAGAAACAACACTTACAGCCCATAAAGAGCAACGCCAGCTGGGCAAGCCATTATATATGCTGTGTTTGTCCCCATGAATACTTGATCACACCTTTTCATCAAGGCAAGGCAAGGCGAGGCAAGTTTATTTATATAGCACCTTTCAACACAAGGCAATTCAAGGTGCTTTACAAAAATGAAAGACATTCAGACAAAGGCATTTAAAAACAGTACAAGATAATAAAAAGTACATGAATAAAAAGTTACAGTGCATTAAGTGTCAAGCCCTTGGGTATATTTGCAGCTTCCCCGCTTGAAAGGGATGGTACAGTCCATAGGAGGTTTTCACTGGGTTTCACTCAATGACCACAACTTTGTTTCTTTTGAGTTTTTCTTTACTTTGGTATTTGTTGTTGCAGTACAGTTTATGTTGTAAGTTGTAAGTTGTAAGGTAAAAAAACCTTAAATGAAAAATAAAAAAGAATTACTGTAAATACAATACACATCAAATAATAAATAGAAAAATACATGCTTTACATCAGGGGTGTCAAACTCAATTTCAACTCGGGCCACATTAGCATCATGGTTGCACTCAAAGGGCCGGTTTTATATATAAGAATAAATATTTAATATTAAATAATGTATTATATTACATTATTGCCTGTGCATTGGTTTATTATAGGATAGGATATAACTTCATAATTAACTACGTCTGAAAGCAGAAGTCTGGGCAAACAATTGCAAGTCTCTTCAGTGCGCATGTCACAAAACGATTTAAAAGAAAAGCCAAATTCTGGAAAAACATATAAAAGTGACATTTTGAAAAAAAAGTAACATTTTGAAAAAAAAGTGCATTGAGATGCATTGTGGGACATGTAGTTTATGGGCAATGTGCTTCTGTAAAGTAGCATGTAACCGTATAATAAACTTATTATATTATTTGCAAGCTCTTGTGGGGCCACATCAAATGAAGTCGCGGGCCGGATTTGGCCCCCGGGCCTTGAGTTTGACACCCCTGCTTTACATATACTTTTTAACACTTGTGAATATTGTTCTTACTTTCTTAATGTATTTTTATAAATTATGTTTTAAACAGTTTTTAACTTATGCAGTCTCATTAAAAATGCAAATATAGACTGAATATTTCACACAGAAGTTCCACTTTACTGATGAACACAACGGCTCAGTTTCAATTAAAATTAAAAGCAGCGACAAAAAGATAAGTCTTCAGCCTGGATTTAAAAGTAGTAAGAGTTGTAGCGGGCCTGCAGGTTTCTGGGTAGGATTAAGTAGGACACATTCCTGCACGCAGCAGAGATTTGAATGCACAGAAATGCATGTGAGCACACCTGGACACACACACACTGCAGGAAACACACTGTAACGAGAAGATGCCCACTAACACAGAAGGCTTGAACTTCATTTGATTAAAATCGGTATGTTACATACGGGGGAATTGGTCCATGGCTTTCGCACACATTATTGAAATGCTCACACAATATCAAATGCATGGCGTTTGATAAGTATAACAAGCAATAATGTAAAACAAAGATGAATACTAAACCAGAATGAAGCCATTGTGTATATAAAGATATGTATACAACATAGGTACTTTGTAAGTAAAATACAAATAACATATATTACATGACATTACATTGCAATAAGTGCGTTCGACCAGGAAGATACAACCTTGAAGAAAACAGAATCATAAAGTACATCAGGTTTCATAGAGCCAAGCATTTCAAGTGCTACTCAACTGGCTTTAGATAAGCCAGTCCTTTATTAGTATATAAGTCCTTTGTTAGTATATAAGTCCTTAGTTAGTATATAAGTGCTTTGTTAGTATATAAGTCCTTAGTTAGTATATAAGTCCTTAGTTAGTATATAAGTCCTTTGTTAGTATATAAGTCCTTAGTTAGTATACAAGTGCTTTGTTAGTATATAAGTCCTTAGTTAGTATATAAGTCCTTAGTTAGTATATAAGTGCTTTGTTAGTATATAAGTCCTTAGTTAGTATATAAGTCCTTAGTTAGTATATAAGTCCTTTGTTAGTATATAAGTCCTTAGTTAGTATATAAGTGCTTTGTTAGTATATAAGTCCTTAGTTAGTATACAAGTCCTTAGTTAGTATATAAGTCCTTTGTTAGTATATAAGTCCTTAGTTAGTATACAAGTCCTTAGTTAGTATATAAGTGCTTTGTTAGTATATAAGTCCTTAGTTAGTATATAAGTCCTTAGTTAGTATACAAGTCCTTTGTTAGTATATAAGTCAGTTGTTAGTTTATAAGTCCTTAGTTATTATATAAGTCCTTTGTTAGTATATAAGTCCTTTGTTAGTATATAAGTCCTTAGTTAGTATATAAGTCCTTAGTTAGTATATAAGTGCTTTGTTAGTATATAAGTCCTTAGTTAGTATATAAGTCCTTAGTTAGTATACAAGTCCTTTGTTAGTATATAAGTCCTTTGTTAGTATATAAGTCCTTAGTTAGTATATAAGTCCTTAGTTAGTATATAAGTCCTTAGTTAGTATATAAGTCCTTAGTTAGTATATAAGTCCTTAGTTAGTATATAAGTGCTTTGTTAGTATATAAGTCCTTAGTTAGTATATAAGTCCTTAGTTAGTATATAAGTCCTTAGTTAGTATATAAGTCCTTAGTTAGTATATAAGTCCTTTGTTAGTATATAAGTCCTTAGTTAGTATATAAGTCCTTAGTTAGTATATAAGTCCTTAGTTAGTATATAAGTGCTTTGTTAGTATATAAGTCCTTAGTTAGTATATAAGTCCTTTGTTAGTATATAAGTCCTTAGTTAGTATATAAGACCTTAGTTAGTATATAAGTCCTTAGTTAGTGTATAAGTGCTTTGTTAGTATATAAGTCCTTAGTTAGTATATAAGTCCTTTGTTAGTATATAAGTGCTTTGTTAGTAATTGTATCGCTCGAAGTGGAGTCGAAAGAGATGAGTTTTCAGTCTGCGCCGGAGTGTAAGCTTTCTGCTGTCCTGGGGCCTGTGCTACGAAGCCGGTTCAACCTAACCTGGATATGTTTGAGTTAGCCGGTTGGCCTAATCCATAACATACGCGCTCTCGCTAAACGGTACTATGACGCGGGTTATCAAGTGGATCGCTCAAGCCAGCCGTGTCCTCTCTAGTCAGGTGCGCGTTCACATGAAAGGGGTGGTACCTGGAGCATTCGACCAATCACAAACATGGAGAAGCGCACTGACAGCGCAGCGTCATACTTCCTGAATGAAAAGTGAACGTTAATACTAGTCAAAAATGAAGAAGTTAAACTTTAAACATCCATGACTTAAACACTTGATCAGGATCAAAGCCTCAGAGCTGCACCTGCAAGGTGAACACAGCTGGGAACAGAACACGTGTTTGAATGCGTACATTAACAGGTTTATGATATCACTGCCCCGTCTAAAACACGATCTGACTTCAATTACATTTGTCTCGAGTGTTTCGTCAACTTATGTGTTGCTTAAAATAATACTTCTGCATACAGTCTGTGACACTGTGAGTGCTGCACGGCCAGATACGGCTCAGCTGACTCAGATCAGGAGAGATATGATACATTATGAAGTGATATGCCACGGACTGTACTTAATGTACTCTGATCCGGTTACTTATGTTGTGGCCGATATTTAAGTAAGCTTTCTTAACGCTAATGTTATAATAGTCAGATTGCTCTGAAGATGGAGGTGATATTCTATTCATGTTCACGTTCACACAGTCGGTGATTTTTGCCGGCCGTCTTTCCTGCGACGGCAGTTTTTCTGTATTTCCTTTCTCCTGTAATATGACTTGATCGCTTTAAACTCCGCACACTGAGCTCTGATTGGTCAGCAGGCGGTGCTTTCACTGAGTTGAGCTCTTAGCCTGCAACCTCACCTGGGGGGTATACTGCGAAGCAGGATTTTCGCTTAGCCGGCTAAATTCAGGGAAAACTCCGGCTTTCCGGTCATCCGAAGCTGGTTCTCTTTTTAGCAGGCTAGATCTCCATGGTAATATATGCTAAGCAGCTAACCTGGTCGGGACCAGGTTAGGTTGCAGGCTAAGAGCTCAACTCAGTGAAAGCACCGCCTGCTGACCAATCAGAGCTCAGTGTGCGGAGTTTAAAGCGATCAAGTCATATCACAGGAGAAAGGAAATACAGAAAAACTGCCGTCGCAGGAAAGACGGCCGGCAAAAATCACCGACTGTGTGAACGTGAACATGAATAGAATATCACCTCCATCTTCAGAGCAATCTGACTATTATAACATTAGCGTTAAGAAAGCTTACTTAAATATCGGCCACAACATAAGTAACCGGATCAGAGTACATTAAGTACAGTCTACGGCATATCACTTCATAATGTATCATATCTCTCCTGATCTGAGTCAGCTGAGCCGTATCTGGCCGTGCAACACTCACAGTGTCACATACTGTATGCAGAAGTATTATTTTAAGCAACACATAAGTTGACGAAACACTCGAGACAAATGTAATTGAAGTCAGATCGTGTTTTAGACGGGCAGTGATATCATAAACCTGTTAATGTACGCATTCAAACACGTGTTCTGTTCCCAGCTGTATTCACCTTGCAGGTGCAGCTCTGAGGCTTTGATCCTGATCAAGTGTTTAAGTCATGGATGTTTAAAGTTTAACTTCTTCATTTTTGACTAGTATTAAAGTTCACTTTTCATTCAGGAAGTATGACGCTGCGCTGTCAGTGCGCTTCTCCATGTTTGTGATTGGTCGAATGCTCCAAATACCACCCCTTTCATGTGAACGCGCACCTAACTAGATAGGACACGGCTGGCTTGAGCGATCCACTTGATAACCAGCGTCGTAGTACCGTTTAGCGAGAGCGCGTATGTTATGGATTAGGCCAACCGGCTAACTCAAACATATCCAGGTTAGGTTGAACCAGCTTCGTAGCATAGGCCCCTGGTCCCGACCAGGTTAGCCGCTAAGCATAAGTTACCATGGAGATCTAGCCTGCTAAAAAGAGAACCAGCTTCGGATGACCGGAAAGCCGGAGTTTTCCCTGAATTTAGCCGGCTAAGCGAAAATCCTGCTTCGCAGTATACCCCCCTGGTGTCCATGGTAGCTCATTCCACCATTTTGGAGCCAGGATAGCAAACCCACGTGTTATTACAAATATGTATCTACACAGAAGAAGATAAAGAAAAAAGGCAACATAATTTATATAACCTAAGAATCTAGCATGTAACAAAGATAAAATATAATTAAAATATTTATATAACAAGGAAGTTAAAGTAAAATGTCAAAACAAATTGAATAAAAAAGGTGTGTGTGTGTGTGTGTGTGTGTGTGTGTGTGTGTGTGTGTGTGTGTGTGTGTGTGTGTGTGTGTGTGTGTGTGTGTGTGTGTGTGTGTGTGTGTGTGTGTGTGTGTGTGTGTGTGTGTGTGTGTGTGTGTGTGTGTGTGTGTGTGTGTGTGTGTGTGTGTGTGTGTGTGTGTGTGTGTGTGTGTGTGTGTGTGTGTGTGTGTGTGTGTGTGTGTGTGTGTGTGTGTGTGTGCAACACGTTCTCACTCTCATCCCGTCACATATTGACGGACGGTCAGGGCCCCTCCCCGTCGCTATATTACGTACAGGGTACCCCTTTCCCGTCATTTTCTACGGGCAGGGCGTCCCATAGACCTTCATTGCGGACACAGCGGACCCCTTGCCCGTCAGGCTTCTACGGGCAGGGCGTCCATAGACCTTCATAATGCCTATTTTAAGGTTCATTTGGCCATTAAAATGCGTTTTGATGTCATTGTATGCGAGTAATGAGTTTTTATTTCTGATTATTTGTGCAGTACATGTACATGATGTTTAGTTTGCTAGTTATGACGAAGATTACCTTACGTCTGTGAGGAAAATGCATGGGGCTCAGAGCCTCGTATTTTTAAAATCTTTTTTTCCTTCTAATTTGTTATTCTTTTCAAAATAACACACTGTTATTTACTCACCAATAACATACAATTATCCTTGCTTTTATTTATTGGTTTAATTCCATAATCTCGGTCTTTTTTGGTGTCCGTCAGGAACTGAATTTCAAAATAAAAATAACCGGAAACAGACGTAGGCCTATAAGGGACAGTTCGAGCATCATTGCGATTGTCAAAATGTTTGAGTTTAGGACGGCCGAAGACACTACACTACCCAGAATCCCCAGCTATCGTTGAGGACTACAGTCCCCGTGATTACTCTTCTAGGTCTGGGATTGGATGTTGGAGTGGCAGTGCGCCAATGTTACAGCGTCAAACAGCTGTTTGAAATGGAACGAAACCACGCCAGACTATCCAAAACTGGAATCGAACGCCCCCCCAGAACTACACACTACACTATTGTGTTTCGCAAAATGTTCTATGGGACGTCTCTACTGAACGTTTTCGTTTTTCCCACAATTAGAAGTTGCCAGTATTAAACACATTGGTGTTATCAAATGTAAAACATATAATTAATAAATGGATAAAAATCGCTGTCCATAATGCGCAGCATCAATATATAGCATTAATATACCCACATGAAAGCTCATTGATACTTTGTAATTCTACTCCACTACAATTCAGAGGTTAACCTGGTATTTTACTCCACTGCATTTATTTGAGTTACTTTGCAGATTCTGATTAATGATGTGAAATATAAACAACCCTTAAATCAGACTTTAGTTACACCTGAGTGACATTCAGGTAAGGTGATTGTCAAGTGCCAACAATCAGGAGAGATATTTGATACTTGTGCTTGAGAAGACTAAACATGTATCTGCAATTGACATTAATGGAAACGAGTAATAAAGTATATTAATTACTCGTTATTCTCTACTAATAGTTAATTAAAGACTATATATTATGGCTATTTTGCACATCCATTTCAAGATTTTAAAGGTGTATTGACATATCATTTACACAACTTACGGTGTAGTTATGAAATGAATGAAAAACGTGGGTCACAGGTCCCTCAACAGTGCAGTACAAGACATCTATCAATATGTGTGTACCTCCACCATTAAACTGTCATTCTGCACATTTCTTATTCTATCTACATAAGAGTATAATTAATGTGTATAATATCAGTTAAAATAAGTGCTTCAACATAGTTAACATTGCAGGAAAGCAATATATTAGATGTTAAGTACTTTGTATTTATCTGTAGATAGATACCCCCAACGTTTTTTTCTTATTTAAAAGAAGACCGTAATCTGTTATTTAATGTTTAAATAAAGGTTAATTCGTTTTTCTGTTTTGCACCTCCTCCTATTAATATCTGTGTACATCCTGCACTAAACTGTTTTATTGAAGAGATCACTTATAGTATCTTCTTGATTTTTTATATTCTATATTTCTATCACAGACCTTCTACTTTCCCCCTATGAAAGTATATGTACTCTTAATATTTTTTTAATCAAATATAACACATAAAAACAATAATTCAATAACGTGCTTTAACCACTAGGCACACAAGGTACACACAGACACTTATGTACAACATCTGAAGATGTGTAGTTTTATTCATGCTTTCACATAATTTTACAGCATATTGCTATACTATTTCAGACTCAGTATTTACATTCAAAATGCAATCCAATTCAAATCAGTAATATCTTTAAAAACTACAGTCCTTTTTTATCAGCTGTGCACCGTTATGGTGTAAATATAACCTATCTATGAATTACATCAAATGTAAAAGTCAGCCGAATTAGTGTTGATACTGCAAGGAGACGTATTGTGTGAAGAGAAATTGAGAAGTTTTTTAATTGTTGATATATTTATGATCCACGTCAAGTATTCAGTTTCGGTGGCATTTCTTCAGTTTTTCCATAGGTCTCATCATCAGGGCGCTATAAATAAAGAACTACGGCATATCTGTAATATGTAATGCAGCCGAACCGTGTATTACAATGCCGTTATGTGATGACTTTCAAAGAGAAAAGCAAGAGCACTCGGAATTAAGTATTATTTTAGTCTTTTCAAATGTTTTCCGGATTTCATATAATATAAACACCAAATCCCAGCATGCATTGCGGCTAAAACATCCAATCAGCGTAGCTGAGAATCTTGGGTAATCGCTCGAAATGCCCACGTCTGTTTCCGGTTATTTTTATTTTTAAATTCAGTTCCTGACGAACGCCAAAAAAGACCGAGATTATGGAATTAAACCAATAAATAAAAGCAAGGATAATTGTATGTTATTGGTGAGTAAATAACAGTGTGTTATTTTGAAAAGAATAACAAATTAGAAGGAAAAAAATATTTAAAAATACGAGGCTCTGAGTCCCATGCATTTTCCTCACAGACGTAAGGTAATCTTCGTCATAACTAGCAAACTAAACATCATGTACATGTACTGCACAAATAATCAGAAATAAAAACTCATTACTCGCATACAATGACATCAAAACGCATTTTAACGGCCAAATTAACCTTAAAATAGGCATTTTCCCACCGAGAATAACACGAAGGACAGCCATTGTTGTTGATCACGTGGTCTTGGCGCTGTTGCAGCGTCCATAGCAACCACCTTAGCAACCATGAATGTGTACACATTCATGAAGTAATCTTCGTCATAACTAGCAAACTAAACATCATGTACATGTACTGCACAAATAATCAGAAATAAAAACTCATTACTCGCATAAAACGCATTTTAATGGCCAAATGAACCTTAAAATAGGCATTATGAAGGTCTATGGGACGCCCTTCCCGTAGAAGCCTGACGGTCAAGGGGTCCGCTGTGTCCGCAATGAAGGTCTATGGGACGCCCTGCCCGTAGAAAATGACGGGAAAGGGGTACCCTGTACGTAATATAGCGACGGGGAGGGGCCCTGACCGTCCGTCAATATGTGACGGGATGAGAGTGAGAACGTGTTGCACACGCACACACACACACACACACACACACACACACACACACACACACACACACACACACACACACACACACACACACCTTTTTTATTCAATTTGTTTTGACATTTTACTTTAACTTCCTTGTTATATAAATATTTTAATTATATTTTATCTTTGTTACATGCTAGATTCTTAGGTTATATAAATTATGTTGCCTTTTTTCTTTATCTTCTTCTGTGTAGATACATATTTGTAATAACACGGGATGGGATATGTGACGGGATGGGAGTGAGAACGTGTGTGTGTGTGTGTGTGTGTGTGTGTGTGTGTGTGTGTGGTGTGTGTGTGTGTGTGTGTGTGTGTGTGTGTGTGTGTGTGTGTGTGTGTGTGTGTGTGTGTGTGTGTGTGTGTGTGTGTGTGTGTGTGTGTGTGTGTGTGTGTGTGTGTACATGTATGTACTTACCAGACCAGGGGGGTATACTACGAAGCAGGATGTTCTCTTAGCGGCTAACTTCAGGGAAAACTCGGGGTTTCCGGTCCTACGAAGCTGGTTCTCTTTTTAGCGGGCTAGATCTCCATGGTAACTTGTGCTGTGCGGCTAACCAGGTCGGGACCAGGTTAGGTTGCAGGCTAAGAGCTCAACTCAGTGAAAGCACCGCCTGCTGACCAATCAGAGCTCAGTGTGCGGAGTTTAAAGCGATCAAGTCATATTACAGGAGAAAGGAAATACAGAAAAGCTGCCGTTGCAGGAAAGACGGCCGGCAAAAATCACCGACTGTGTGAACGTGAACATTAATAGAATATCACCTCCATCTTCAGAGCAATCTGACTATTATAACATTAGCGTTAAGAAAGCTTACTTAAATATCGGCCACAACATAAGTAACCGGATCAGAGTACATTAAGTACAGTCCGCGGCATATCACTTCATAATGTATCATATCTCTCCTGATCTGAGTCAGCTGAGCCGTATCTGGCCGTGCAACACTCAGTGTCACATACTGTATGCAGAAGTATTATTTTAAGCAACACATACATTGACGAAACACTCGAGACAAATGTAATTAAAGTCAGATCGTGTCTTAGACGGGGCAGTGATATCATAAACCTGTTAAGCTGTCCAGCTGTATTCACCTTGCAGCTGCAGCTGTGGCTTTTATCCTGGATAAAGTGTTTGAGTCATTTTTAAAGTTTAACGTCTTCATATTTGTCTAATATTATAGTTGACTTTTCATTCAGGAAGTATGACGCTGTGCTGTCAGTATGCTTCTCCATGTTTGTGATTGGTCGAATGCTCCAGGTACCACCCCTCTCATGTGAACGCGCACCTAACTAGATAGGACACGGCTGGCTTGAGCGATCCACTTGATAACCAGCGTCGTAGTACCGTTTAGCGAGAGCGCGTATGTTTTGGATCAGGCCAACCGGCTAACTCAAACATATCAGGTTAGGTTGAACCGGCTTCGTAGCACAGGCCCCTGTTGGACTAGTCTTCACTCACTAGTCCTATCCTAGGGCTGCACCATCAAATCTCAATAAGGACTAGAGCAATGCTGAAATGACAGGAAGCACAGTATTTTGATAAAGGCTGAATAAATGTTAAAAGAAAGTAATCAATCTCTCTTATATTGAATTCGCAGTATGGGTCAAAATAATCAATATTTGTTATTTCCAAATCATGAAGCCCTAATATCCATATTACTGATACTATTTATCAGAAATGTGTAAATATTTTTGTTTTAAAGCATTTATCGTCAAACAATATCGTTGTGAAATCAAGGTTTTCGGTAAAAAAATATATTATATTTATTTTGATATCCCTAACCCAGTTTAAGATGTCGTTAAATGCAAAAAGAATAGCAGTGATAAAGTGAGTCAACGCGCCTTGGCCGGATGATACAATTAAGCCGGTACATTTAGGACTTAAATAGTGTATAATATGCAACTTAATTTACATAAAACACTGCAAAATATATGCATATACACAAAAATAATTAGCCCACTTATGATTACCTAAAGATAATATCATCTGTTCTTAAAATATGCTTTTAAAGAGACCTACAGTTTATAAAGAGCAACCAAGCCCAGAATGAAAACTAGTGTGATATTGGACAAGTTACGACATCATTGTCCTCGGGTTTATTTCTAAATCAGAGTGGATCGGCAATAGTTTTATTCATAACTGCATTTACAAAAGGCCTGGACATCCAGACGATAAACGCTAAGCGCTGGGCAGAAGAACATGCAACAGATTCAGCAGAATTTGCACATTTAGGAAACACTTTATATTAAGGTAGATATTCACCATCAACTAGTTGTTCATTAACGTGCATATTAGCAGTATATTGGCCCTTTATTAGTCAGTATTAAACTCTTATTAGGGCCTTATTCTACATGACCATATTCTACAAGTACTAGGCCATTAGTTAAGAGTTTTTCCTCAATAACCCTCTTGTGGGGGAAACTTCTGTGTAGCAATGCAGTCACCGACTCATGGAGGAGACACGAGTGCGTTTCACTTCGGTTAAATGGATTCCTTGCGTCCCTCACTTGCGTCGTTTCCCTGCGACTAGTCCCTCCCACCAGGGAAGCGTGGAGAGATGCAAGGAAACCACGGCTGCTTCTCAGGTCGACTATTTTCATTTCCTCGCTCCTCGCTCCTCGGTCTCACCGGAAGTTGATTTGTCTGTGCCATCTTGAGTACCGTCCCATGGCTCTTATTTCTGCCGGAGGATCGAGGAGCGAGGAGCGATAATGGAGGAGCGATAACCGAGGAACCACCAGACCATCCTCCGATGAAATCCTCAGATACTCACTTACTGTGTATCGCTCACTGATTGGACGAGGCAGTGCATGCACTGATCTGATGCTTCTTGACATGAGAGCAATACCCCAGCGGAGTGAAGAAAATACATGAACCTCACGGGACCGCAGTCATTAAGTCCACACAAACAAACAAACAAAGTGTGCAATCCAATGAATGTTAATCAAACTGGGTTTTGATAGATAACATATCTCTTTTTCTTCTCTCAATTATTTTATTCCTATTGTGCACTCTCATCAATATTAATCAAACTAATGTTCATTTAAATACATTTTAAGAATGGCGTTTATCTTTTTTGAGAATGACTTCTTATTTTATTTCATGTATTTGGATCTACAACAGATGATACAAATGTTTATGTCAGTAAATGTGTACTAACAGAGGCGGGGGTGTTTGTGGAAATAACGGGGACAGAGCTGCTGTCAGACGAACAACTGTGCAGCGTCATCACAAACGGACGTCGCTTCACGTGACGCTCCGGAGGAAAGGACGTCCCATTGCTCTTAAAACTCATTTCCCTGCTTCTCGTGGTTTCCTTGCGTCCCTCTATGCTTCCCTGGTGGGAGGGACTAAACGCAGGGAAACGACGCAAGTGAGGGAAGCAAGGAATCCATTTAACCGAACTGAGAAGCAGCAAAGGAAACCACGAGAAGCAGGGAAATGAGTTTTAAGAGTCGTGAAGCGACGTCCGTTTGTGATGACGCTGCACAGCTGATCGTCTGACAGCATCAGATCATGAGCCAGATCAGTGCATGCGCTGCATCGTCCAATCAGTGAGCGATACACAGTAAGGGGGCGGGGCGAGTGTCTGAGGATTTCACCGGAGGATGGTCTGGTAGTTCCGCGATTATAGCTCCTCCATTATTGCTCCTCGATTCTCGGTCCTCCAGCACAAATAAGGCCACTGGGACGCTACTCAAGATGTCGCAGACAAATCAACTTCCGGTGATACCGAGAGCGAGGAAATTAAAAATAAGAGAAGTAAAACGCACCCACGTGCAGGCCCGCCTTAACCTGCCATCAGGCCCTGGGGCTGATAGTTTTTGTAGGCCCCCTATTTAAACAACAAATGAAAGTCCTTTATAGCCTCGGCTCTGTGATCGCACTTCTCCACTCTGCTCTGCGCGCGCCTGGTCCTCTCCTCCAGATGAGTGACGTGTCGGGCCTCCCTCATGTATTTGTCCGGTTGCCGTTGGCTCCCCTCCACGCAGCAAGTCCTCGTCGTCCTCCCATCTCCTCCAACATCCCTCCTGTCTGTTTCTCCTCTCCCGCTACTCCATCGCTATCAGAACCAGACGGCCTACTTGGCTCCGAGGCCCCGCGGCCGGCACCGCTGCCGCTCGGTACAGAACTCATCTGTCCTTCCTCCTCATCCCGGCATACAGGTTTAAAATAACCTGGAAGCTTCCGCATGTTTTGTAATAGCTGATTGTCTCGAAACTCCTTTTCCCTCAACAATTTCCTTTTCCGAGCGCCACTCTCAAACTTTCTCTCCTAAACAACCTTCATCTGTCACTCAATCACTCGCAGTTTGAATAAGTCACATGTGAAACATATTCTCATTCTGATTGGCTGTTAAGTGGTGCCAGAGACTCAAAAATGATATTTCGGAGTCATCATTTTTGAGTGTGTGTGTTTGTTTGCGTTTGTGTGTATTGTGTTGGTTTCCCGGGGAAAACACTCACGAGAAACACCGGCTGTTGTTATGTCTGCTGTGACGTCAAGTTACTCCGTTCTCCGCTTGTAATTATGCCGAAGCTTCAACGTTGTATTTATCATCTGAATTTGCCGAAACAATTTTAATATTCTGAAAGCCAAGACTTTGTTTATTTGAAATCAGATGACAACAAACTGTAACGGACCCTGCCGTGTTATCTATGATTACTATACGCCTTACATTCATAATGTCAGCCGGAGGGAGGGGGGGTGAGTGGCGAGTGAGAGCTGTCATCTTCCCTTTACAAGCTTCAAAAATGCATTTATCGTGTGATTTTGGAAATAAAAGTTTCATATTCTGAAAGCCAAGACTTTGTTTATTTAAATGTTTTTTAAAAACATCCGAAATAAAAAAAAAAAATTAAACTTTTGTATTGGCTCATGATAGGCCCCTGATCTCCGTAGGCCCCTGGGCTTCAGCCCAGGTCAGCCCGTGCATTAAGGCGGCCCTGCCCACGTGGAGAGCTGGAGAATATGTTCCCTGTTTGAAAGTGAAGTCTTGTTCATAACACATAAGCTAGTAGTTTGACTCTAATATGTAAATGAACAACTAGTTGATGGTCTGGATCTGGATTAATACTGAGCAGAACCCAGAGGTATCACGCTCAGTGGGGGATGGATGATCCCCGCTAAATGTCTCTTAAAATTTGCCGGAAGCACTCCACGGTTTCTGCGATGACAGCTTCTTCTGGTAGCAAATTCCACTCTCTGATTGTTCTCGGAAAGAAGGAGTATTTAAGAGTGTCACTAGTTGCGAGAATGTGCTCAAAGTTCAAAGAATTGGCTTTGCGGGTTGCACTTCTTCTAACTGGCTCTAGGTATATGGATGCATCAATGGCTGAGGTGTTATGGACAATCTTGAAGAAGAGAACCAAACGAGCCAATTGCTGCCTTTCACTTAATTCCACCCAGTTCAACCGCTTGAGCATTTCTGTGACACTGCTGTCCCATTCATAATCTCCAAAAATGAATCTTGCACCTCTTCTTTGTACTGATTCCAGGGCTTCACTGTCTTTATCAGTGTAGGGGTCCCAGACCGAGCTGGCGTACTCTAGTTTAGAACGTACTAGGGCCACAAAAGCTGTCTCCTTCAGTTTCTGGGGACAGCGTCGCAGGTTCCGGCGTAGGAAGCCGAGCGAACGGTTTGCCTGTGTTACAATTTGGCCAATGTGTTGGCCAAACTTCAGGTTCTTATGGATTTCTACCCCAAGATAAGGCTGGTGGGTCACCTCTTTTAACACCACGCCACATAGAGTATAGTTTTTAATGTGCGGGTTTGTTGATCTGCTTGTTCGTAGGATGTAGCACTTACTAGTATTAAAGCACATTCCCCAAGTGTTAGTCCATTCCTGAAGTCTAGTCAGGTCACCCTGTAGGTCTTCTTGGTCACTTCCATTTGTAATAGGCCTGTAGAGCAGGCAGTCATCCGCGAATAACCACACTGTAGATGCTACATGTGACGGCAGGAAAAGCAATGGACCCAGCACAGTGCCTTGTGGGACACCAGAGTCAACGTGAACTGTACTTGATTTCAGTGAATACCTTAATATAAATGCTGAACATTAATGAAAAACCACCAGCGACCTTCTGTTCTCTCAGACTGAAGAAGAGCTGGAAAACTCACTGGTCGTATTTAAATGTAGCATTTTCTAGTTTCTCATGTTTAATCGCACCCATGCATTTAACCACTTCATAAAGAAGATGGCTGTATTGATGGAAACATACCCTACATGAAAGACTTCTCAATTCTCTAATTTCAGAGCATCGAGGAGACACTGATGGTTCCTCCGCGGATGTATTTCCGGCAACAGTGGTGTTTCAAAGAGTCGTGACGCACGGCCAGACTGATCTCAGCCAATGACAGCTCTGCATGCATCCCCTAGATATTATTTTATATATATCCAGTCTCTGATAGTGTTACGTTATTATGAGAGTGCTCTCATACTTGTGTGATTCTGAAATTGTATATATTTATGTGGGCGGGACTACGTCTCGAGGATAGGAGTCGAGGAGGGGAACTTAGAGAATTGAGAAGCCTTTATTGTGTCCTTTAAAACATACAAAATCAGGATCTTGTTCATTAGGATGTGTTGTGCAATTTAATGAGAAACTATTACATGGAAATTGGTTTTATTATAAGTACAGATCTCTATCTTAACTACTCCATCTTTAAACAGTTCTAGCTGCTACATGTTTAGCTCATATTGGTATCAAGTCCTCTTGTTCCTCACATATTCTTATATATGTGTCTCCCTGTTATTTAATTTCAAGTTAAGGCATACCTCTGCCGCTGCTCGATAGTTTAAGAAAGAGACGCCAGGATTTGGTCCACAACAAAATATAATTTAATGAGTTCACTTTTCACTGTGTCGATCACAAATCTATGTTGATGTACAAAAGAAAAACAGAAGAAAAGAAAACCGATCCAGAACCCTCCTTCGTCTTAATGTAAGGTAGCCGTCTCCACAGAGCTTTGGACATTGAAAGCGACAGCTCACGACAGGAAGACACACAGAAGCGCTCATCGTATCCACTGTTTTCACGGGGCCCAATAAACATTTATTCGTTTGCACACACAATGAGATTCATCACAACACCAAAAGTATAGTAGTTCACAAATAGCAACAGGATACGCTAGCACTTCCACTTCCTGCCTCTCTAGGAGAAAATGGCGCGGTGCCGTTGGATTACTTTAACATGAGTTACACTGACAGTTACACACAAAGTGGTTAGTAGCCAAGCGCACTGTGGGCATGTTGCACAGACATGAGGATGATCCGAACAGCCGTGACTCTGCATTCAACGACTTTCCTCGTTCAGTGAGAAAGACGTCCTCCATCGGGAAGTTACCTGCTTGTTCGTAACCCTCATAGAAAAAGACAAGCTGACATTTTCTTGTGCCTGTGATGCAACAATCCTAGTCTGGGATTCGAAGTGGCCTCAGCTATATAAATACATTTATATATTTGCCTCCATACATATAAAAATAAAATAAGCAATACACAAATATTGCACAGCTATGGATTATTTCTAGGTTGATCAGGTTACTGATGAGCTATAGAGGAACATGTACAAACATGAAATAATAAACCCTCTGGTGCAGTATAAATAAATGAGATATTTAATTTCCTATTCATGCAGCATGACTCTGGCTGTGTGTGGCGGGCGGCGGGGAGTCACGGCTGCCACAAGGGGGAGATGAGAGGTGGGTGCAGTTTAGGGTGGAGCAGCAGGTAGTCCTTCCTCCAGCAGAAGCAGGTGGAGCAGCAGGTAGTCCTTCCTCCAGCAGAAGCAGGTGGAGCAGCAGGTAGTCCTTCCTCCAGCAGAAGCAGGTGGAGCAGCAGGTAGTCCTTCCTCCAGCAGGTAGAAGCCGGTGTCCTCACTGCTGCTGGGCGTCCAGCTCTCTCTGCCGGCAGCCGACTGCAGTGATGAGAGCGGCTCCCTTCCCGCTGCCGTCCTCCGACAGCAGGAAGTTGACGTCACATTTCGGGGCGAGATCCTTCACCGTCTGATGGAAAATCCGTGAGAAGCTGAGAGGAGGAGAGAGACAGGAAGCTGAGGTTAGGAGGGAGGGCGCTGCTGAAGGGGAAGACATTAGAGATGGATTCCAGTACAATCAGAACACTTTGCTTTCGCTCTGTTTTAGAATGAAATCTATGAAAAAAATGTAATGAAAATGTATGTATTTATAAACTTAGGAAGTGAAAGCAAGAATGTGCAATACAATAACGATATTAATATAAACATACGAGGTTTAAGTACATTTTCAATAAAAGAGAAATGAATAAATGTTTATAAAATATTTATATAGGTAACATGTAAAATGTCAAAAAAGTAAAATAGGATTAAAATATTTCTATAAATCAGAAGTGAAAATAAACTGTTAAAGAATAAAGAATATTTAGAAATTAGAGATGGTTTTTGAGTACAGAATCTACTCTACTCTGTGTGTGTGTGTGTGTGTGTGTGTGTGTGTGTGTGTGTGTGTGTGTGTGTGTGTGTGTGTGTGTGTGTGTGTGTGTGTGTGTGTGTGTGTGTGTGTGTGTGTGTGTGTGTGTGTGTGTGTGTGTGTGTGTGTGTGTGTGTGTGTGTGTGTGTACTTATATACATAGAAAGTTCAATAAAAGAGAAATTAATAAATGTTTACATACATGACATATTAATATTTATTTAAACCACAATTAAAGTAAAATGTAAAAAAAAGTAAAATAAAATAGGATTAAAATATGTATATAAACATAAGAAGTTAAAATAGAAAGTTAGAAAAGATAAAATACAATAAAGAATATTTATAAAAACATTGGAAGTTTAGCAAAAATGTGTATCTTTCTTGTGAATGCCTTTGAGATCCGAGAGGCTACCTTTGTGTCGACTAACATGTTAAAATGTCATAGATAAATAATTGATACGAGAAAGAAAGACACTACAACCTTTTTAAAAAGCCTGAAATTCAATATGCGGTATTTTTATAATGAACGACCCCCTCCCCCCCCCCCCCATTGTGTCCCTCTCCTTACTGAGGGTGCAGCTTGTAGAGCGTGCCGTCCACTCCCACCGTGATGTCGAGGTGCTCGAGGCTTCTGTTCTCACGGATCTTGTCGACCACGGCCGCCATCCCGGCTCCGCAGATCTGAGCGGCGCGACGGGACACCGTGCCGCACACCTCCTTCACGATTATACTGTCATCACAGGTGCTGTCCAGACCCAGCTGCTGCAGGATGGCTCTGACCTGAAGGAGCGCCAGACGATCACTGTGGAGAGAGACAGGGGTCAGAGGTCAGCCAACAGCAGGAGAGACACCGGATACTTCTCAGCTGCTCCCAGGGGCTAAGGTAGGCTTAAACAGTGTATAAACTTAAGTCCTCACATTAGACACCCTCCTCCTCCTCCTCCTCCTCCTCCTCCTCCTCCTCCTCCTCCTCCTCCTCCTCTCATACCTGTTAGCCCACTAGATGCTACTCCTCCAAGAACAATGCTGCTTAAGCATGGGCTCTTATGTGCTTACCCTCACGATCTTACTGCTGAGTAAAAGCAGTAAACGTCCTGCGAGGAAGTTCTTTTCATTTGATCAAACAGTCACACATTTTAGCTACGGTCCTCTTATAAAGGAAAATCCACCCATTAGCATTCACAGTTAGTATTTAGTGCGAACAAAGGAATTTTTTGGCAATTTATTGTTTTTTGTAATCTACTATCTACAGAACTATGGTTACGTGTTCTACATTTCCCACATTATCATCACTGCTGCCATCAGAGTTGGAATTCTAAGGATTTCTCACTGTGTGATGTTGGAAAGTAATCCAATTGGCACTGTTCTAGATCACAGCATGCTATGTTCTGCCGTGAAATACTTCACTTAAAGGGGACCTATCATGCAAAATGCACTGTTGTACGTCTTTTATACATGAATATGTGTCCCCGGTGTGTCAGGGAACTCACCAAGTGTCAGAAAACACAACCCTCTCTCTTTTCCGCCATACCCAAATCTCTAAAAACGGGGCTGCAACGGATCTGATACAGATTTGAAATTCTCTGACGTCAGGAACGAGGAGCTCCGCCTATATGGGCAACTCTCCACCTATCAGGGGAATGTGGGGTTGGGCCATTGCCGCTTGAAAGCGCTGGAGACGCTGTAGTACATATGCCAGGCCTGTAAGTGGCGATGTAGTCTGCCACAAAAGCAGCGAAGAAGACTTCCCGCGCATGGTTGCCATGGTTGCCCTTCTGTTTATTCTCCGCTGTGGCTCTTTTTCTCCCTCCCCGAGGCAAGCACTTTGAATCTCTCCGGTAGTCCACCAGCAGATGACAAACACCCACCTCTCCGAAGGAACGAGGGAACCGCGCGGCAGAGTTTCAGTTAGATATTTTTCCGCGGTCAACATGTCCGTTAAAGTTTAAATCTTCCGGACAAAATTAGAAAAGTGCCGGTCAAAAGGTCTTCTTTGTTATTTATTGAGCTTTAAAACAAATGAATAACAACTCGATATAATCATATAAGAATAAAACACGGAGGACGGAGCTTCTCTTCTGAGAGCAGCTGATCAGAGCACGCTCCCCTCTCCTGCAGGGGGCGTGGTCAGCTGCAGCTCATTTGCATTAAAGCTACGTCACAGAATCAGCCCCTGCAAAAACAGGGCTGGAAAGAGCAAATGGAGCGAAATGAGGCTAAAATGCAGGATCTGTTTGGTATTTTGAAAAATAAACTATATTTATATACTTTATATAGGTTTGGCCCTACAATATATTGTTCAAATATAGCATGATAGGTCACCTTTAAGTTGCATTTAAATCTGATGATAGCAACACACGTGTTTTGCTTATCTGCTGAAATAGGAACATTTTACCACAAAAAGGACAACAAATATAAAAGAATAAGTATAGAGTAGTTGTCTGCCTTAGTAATGCATGTTCGGTGTTTGACTCACCTCTCTATCTGTGACAGGAACTTGGTCTCGAAGATGCCTCGGGTCTTCAACGCCTCGGAGATTTGTCCCCGGAAGAGGAAGCCACGCTTGGTCAGATCGAGCAAAATCTGCCTGACGATTTCTCCGAGGTACATCCCACTGCACATCTTCTCGAATCTGACACAGATAACAAAGAGACACACATTAAGATGAGAAAACACATACCTTCTATTACATTTTATTACATGGCTTAGCTGAACACTCGATTCTGATTGGTCAATTCAGAACACGTGACACGTTGTTAATCCAGAACAGACAGACCGCTGTCAAGCACTTATTGACCGTTGTTAAGGACGCTCACATCTGCACAAAGAAGTCCGTTCGATTTAACTGCATGCCGTTTGCTTTTCTAACTGACAAGACAAGAAAACAGCGGAGAAGTAACGGGCAGAAACCCTCCTTTTTACGCAGCGGTCCAGACATAGACATCAAACGGCGACACATATTCAGTGTGCAGTTCCTTTGTCATCAGGGCAGGGATATCTAGATACTTTCCAAGGTTTGACATCATGAATTGTGCTACTTTTAAAGCAAGCAGCGATATTTTCAAATCTGTAATCAAAAAGCTCCTCAAAAACACTATCGAAGCAGTTCCTGCCGTTGCTACGTTAGTTCAAACGGTAACAACGGACTATTTTTCTTAGCGGATGCATGTCAATTTAAATCAATATACTATTTTTTAAATCAATAAAATCATTTTCTAAATCCATAAAACATTTCAATTAATATTGGGAGTCATGTCGTTACTTTGTTGAGAATGTAATAAGCGGGATAATGTGCAGCGACCTGGTCATTATGGGGAAAAGAACACCGACAGGCTGATCAGGAGCCCGACCTTCAGCCCACCTCACTATCCATTAGACCAGTGGTTCCCAAACTTTTTGTGCCCAAGGCACACCAAAGGACAAGTCAAAATCTCAAGGCACACCTATTGTGCAAAATAGCCCTGATAACACGTGTTATCACTCATATGTAAAATATCTGTAAATGTGCATAATTATTTACAAATGCCAAATAAAATGTGACAAAGACAACTATATTACTCATGAAATATTTAGTAACGAAATATTTCAGAAATGAATTTGAAACGTTATCAAATTAGGCTTCATCAAAGCAGCAACACACTCATTTAAACCAGACAGGTCACAACATTAAAAATGAGACAAAGGAAATTCAGCACAGAGAACTGTCAATGCAAGGAAGCTGCATTGTCCATGGTCCTGAACTACAAATTATAAATGTAACATTTCAGCAGAGTCGTTACTAAAAAAAAGTAATATATTACATATTACATATTACTTAAGTATGACACTACTTCGTTACTCTCTACATAAAGTAACTCGTTACTTTACTCGCAGGGCCGGCCCGCCCCTCCCTGCAGGCAGATCACGCAGACTGCTAAAGTTTCAAATGTTCTCTTTAGTTCAGTTTCCATCCTGAATGTTTTCCTATCTGACCGTGGCTGTCCTCTGTCTCCTGCTATCTGACCGTGGCTGTTCTCTGTCTCCTGCTATCTGACCGTGGCTGTCCTCTGTCTCCTGCTATCTGACCGTGGCTGTCCTTTGTCTCCTGCTATCTGACCGTGGCTGTCCTCTGTCTCCTGCTATCTGACCGTGGCTGTCCTCTGTCTCCTGCTATCTGACCGTGGCTGTCCTCTGTCTCCTGCTATCTGTATATTTTGCGCAGTCTATCTCTGCTCACGCTGTTGCGTCGGCGTGTTCTCCTGCGTGTTGGCCATGTGTTGCACTGGAACCAGACACCGCAAAGACTTCAGCCGAGCACGTACGAACTGCGCATGCGTGAGTGGCAATAACTCTCCTTACCAGCAGGCGGCGGTAGTGTGTATTCGTCATTCAAAACAGGCAACAACCGGAAGACAGAGAAGAAGAACAGACTGTGATATAAACAAACACATAGCGTGTGCGGTAGCTCCACCTTAGCATGTGTTCTTTGCAGGTGCTTGTTGAGGTTTGACGTGGTGTCACAGCAGTGGATAACAGCTTCTGGCCTGGACACAGTTTGCACCTCACCGTCACATTCCTGTCTATTCTTCGGATGAACTCAAAATAATGGGCATACCTCCACCCCTCGAGAGTTATCGCTGACTCAGCCATGTGTATGCAGCACTGCAGGTGGAGATGTAGTCGCGCAGATTACGTACATATAAAGTACTGATATAGTAAATAAAAAAATAATTATTTTTATGTAGTTGTATATTGCAATAATAACGTATGGTTGTCACAAAATCCCACGGCACACCCGGACTTGCCTCACGGCACACCAGTGTGCCGCGGCACACCGTTTGGGAACCACTGCATTAGACCACCACTATCCCCTTCTATATCTAATATCCAAAATACAGTTGATATATCCTTTATTTAACCAGGTAAAAGTCTCAATAGGCGCTTTCACACCGGAGTACTTTTCCCAGGAATAGTTCCGATAGTTCCTGGGATTTTGCGTTCACACCAAAAATATCTGGGCTGCAGTCGAATAGTCCCTTTAGCTTAGGAACCTTCCTATCGAGTGAAATGACCCGGAAGTCCCTCAGTGGCAGCCATGATAAGTGCCGTTCAAATTCTCTAGATCAGGGATGGGCAACTTTGATGGTGGTGGGGGCCACATAATTGATGTACTGGCCACCAGGGGGCCGCAGATTCACTTGAACAACAGTCGGCCGTTCACGGAAACAACCGATTATGACGGAGAAATGATATCATGAAAGTGACGGTGCTTATTAAGCATTTTAAAACGTATGTGGTAAGTTGCCAAAGTGCTTTGTTTTGAACGTTCATCAGTATTATAATCAAAAAGAGAAATATGAACGTTAGTTTTCACTGAAATGATCAAATAAAGTCAACATTTCAGTCTTTACTGAGCTGTGTGGGGTTTGTTCAACTTTTAAAAGACGTTTGAATGGTGATATACACAGTGATAGATGGTAAGGACTAACGTTTATAATAAATACATCTGTATTGATTTTAAGATCTTTAGTTCATACAATCATACGTATTGGGATCATTGGTATTAATGTGGACCGGAGGGAGAGGGGGACGAGCAGAAGTTTCACTTTCCTTTTTTATTTCAATTCCAACTTTGGTCCTGAAGAATATGTTTCTCTGTTGTCCACATTCATAAAGCAAAGCAGCAGCATCAGAGCACGGTGCAGAGTCTCTAGATGAGTTTACAGCAGTCCCTCGTTCTTATTAAACATCCATGTTGTAGTCCGCTGTATAGAAAACTGTGGTTTCCATGGTTACCCCACAGCAGCAGACGCACACAATGACGTCCGCTGGAGCATCATAAACACGTCGGATAGTGAAAGTGCATTCGGATTCTCTAAAGTACCGCAGTCTCTTCTCCTAAGTCCTTTTGAATTCTCCTATCCACTATCCCTTAACCCCGTGACGTTTCACTCAGAGGTCAAGGAATAGACGATAGGGTTAGAACTTAGGAGCTGATTTTTGCGGCCCTGAAACTAGAACTTTTTTTTGCGAACCTTTTCACCCATTTTTTGGGAGAAAAAGGTTCCAATTTCTGATTGGTTGGGCTAATTGCAAACCACGCCCCGTAAAAGTTTTTGTGAAGCCGCCATTTTATTTGCTCGCATTAGCATTAGCATTAGCCCAGCGCACCAACAGAGAGAGACTAACTTATGGCAACACAAAAGAAAACATGGGAGCGGTGGAGATGAGGAGGTGTCGGCGGGTGAATTCCCCCACCGAGACAACATCTGAGAGTTTCAGCTCCTTCTGTATATTAATTCATGATGGAGTGGTGCAGGGAGGACGTATTTACCCCGTAAGCTGCGCATGGGCTCGCTCGACAAAAAAGCAATGGGATTTCTCCATAGAGGGAACAGGAAGTGGTGAAATGCTGACTCACTTCAGGGTTTTAGGACTCGTCACTGCACCACTGCACCAGGTGACCTTTAATATCTAATGTATAGTTTGATAGTGGCGGTGTCTTCACCTCTGTTTCCCTTCGTTGAGCGAGTTCTCGTCCACCGACTGGTCGTACGTTGTCCTGATATCGTCCAGACAGCCGTTGTCTCCGAACGCTCCCCACTCCATGTTCACACACATGCGGCCCTCGTTCCCCTCCACGATCTCAATGTTCTTCGCCTCCTCCATGTAGCACGCGTTACTTCCGGTCCCTGAGAGGACACACAGGCAGGAAATATATTAAAA